>NW_028230455.1:11341573-11507182 GCF_043228905.1 Azolla caroliniana | reverse complement strand
AAGAGGTACTTCCAATGACGTTGCCTGGTGTATCAGCCCCTGGAAGGCATTCATATGCTCCGCATGCTGGAGCCATCTTGGTACCGGAGTCTTACTAGCTTCCGGAATACCGAAACCTGATTAACAACATTTTTGTTTTGGAACATTATGCCGATCTTCTCCCAGAGCTCATGAGCCTTGCTCTCTTCATTGAAGTTGTTGTACAGGCTCATGTCGATGAAGCACCGTATGTACGCCGTTGTCTTCATGTGCATCACCTCCCATATCGCGGCGTCGATTTTGTCCGGTCTCTTGTCCCCGAACTGAACCGGCAGCCAAAGGTCTTTAACCACGAGCATGTCCCTCATCTTCGACTTCCACACTGAATAGTTGGAGCCGGTGAGCTTGAACATGCCGCCACACGATTCGTCCATTTTCTGTGTCGATTTCGCTCTGATACCACTTGAAGGGAACTCCACGTTCCTTATGTCCGACGCTCGGCCACAACCAAGATTCTTTTCATACACAGAAAACGGGAAATAAAACACGACACAGAGAAGAGAGATGGTACACAGGAGGTTTACGTGGAAAACCCCAAACTAGGGGAAAAACCATGGCAGCCCACAGGCTGCAAACTGTCACTATGTATGAATGTACAAAACAGTGAGTACACTGAGGCAATGACCTCGAACTCACGATCTTCGTCACAGGCGGCGGTTACAACAGAGGCAACGACCTCGTCTCTCTCTCTCTCTCTCTGTGTACAGTTACGCGCTCTCTCTTCTTCTTGCACCAACAAGAAAAGTAACAACAGCAACAGTAACATATTAGTTTGCCCTAAGTCATATTTATACTAATATGACTTTTCGGCTATTTACAAATATAGCCACAATGGGCTCTCAGAAACATATTTACGAATATGTCTCTTCCTCCGGTTCATACCAGGTCTGCACCATCCGGCTCTCCGTAGCCGGGTACTCCTCATCCGGTTCATACCGGGCTTGCACCATTCGGCTCTCCGTAGCCGGGTACTCCTCATCCGGTTCATACCGGGCCTGCACCATCCGGCTCTCCGTAGCCGGGTACTCCTCATCCGGTTCATACCGGGCCTGCGCCATCCGGCTCTCCGTAGCCGGGTACTCCTCATCCCGTTTCGGCCTCGGCCGAGTTTGTTCGTCGGCACTGTTCTTCTTCCTTCCCATCCGGAGGGACCTGTTTCCCAACATAGTCAGCCCCATTGTCTTTTTCACCGTAGTCACCTCAAGTAGGACAAGCTAACAACCGAAGCCAATTCGGCTTGTGTCCAAATTCGGCTAGAACAAATTCGAGTGAGCCGGCCAACTGCACCCTCTTACTGTTCGTAGGCAACTCGGGATAGAACCTTCTAGCCAACACAAATTAGAATGGCATCGTCGTCCGGCTCATCAAAGACGAGTCTCATGAAGTTCGATTGAACGAACTTTAATTTCTTGAAAGAGCACATTTAGGACGACCTGATTGTGAATGATCCGATCAAATATGAGCAAGCTCCCGAAGAATTCAAGCCGAATGAGTGGACAAAGCTAGATTGAATTGTCCGGGCCACCATTTGGATGCACCTATCGAAATCGTTATATTATACAGCGCAATCGTGCTCGACGACCTTCCAATTGTGGAAGACACTTTCGAACACTTAGGAGGAAAAGGTTGCTGCCACGAAGATATATCTCATCCAATGCCTTTTCAACATTCAGATGAAAGAGTCTGACTCGGTCCAAGCACACATCAACGAGTACGAAAGCATAAGTTCCCAGCTTTCGGCTCAGGAGGTGGCGATAGAAGATGAGTTGAAATCGACTTGTATTAATGAGCAACCTACCCCTTTCTTGGGAAACATATGTCACCACTATGTGCAATGCGTTCAGAACAACCGTGAATTACTCTGAAGCTAAGAAACTTGATTTTGTCAGAAGACACACAGAGAATATCATTCGTTCACAATTTGGTTAAGGACACCTTCGTAGTACAAAGTTCGGCTGACCGACCGAACCACTGGGAAAGAAGTTCTTCCCTGGAGTCGACAAATGTGTGAAGCCGAAGCAAGTCCAGGGACTCTAGAATATGCAATTACTGCATGAAACCCAGACACATCAAGGCCAACTGCCGTGCCCTCAAGTCAATGAACGATAAAGCTCAAAGAGCTAATCAAAACGGTGGCCAACAGGAGGTCAACTTCGTCAGTTCATTAGCGGAAGCATTGACAGGCGACCCGAACATCTTGTTCATTGAAAATTCAGTCGAGTCAGAATTTATGCTCATGACGAAAGAATCAAGCACTTGGCTCTTAGACTCGGGTGCGTCGTACCATGTGACTCCTCATCGGTCTCAGTTCCGGAAATACTCAGCCCGACATTCAGGTTTAGCTCGGGTCGGAAACTCGCAACATTGCATTATCATCGGAATCGGCACGGTAGAGCTTAACCTTCCGGGTGACTCTGCCCTTGTACTATACAATGTTTGACATGTACCTGATCTCACTAGACTGTTGATCTCAGTTGGATACTTAGATGAAGACGATATCCGTGCCGACTTCTCCTCATGAGGTTGGACACTCCACAAAGGGAACCTCCTACTTGCTTGGAGTCCGAAGGTACACTCATTGTACCCATTATATGTCACACTCAGAGAGGGTGACTTGTTTCTGGTAGATATCCAGTGTCATCATGTTGAGAGATAACGGCTAAAGAAACCAACAAAGGCTTGTATATAAAGTGCTTTATGAGCACATTGTTTAGTACTGAGTCATATTTTGGAAATAGATTTTTTTCTTGTTGTTTGTTCTGCTCAGTCTGTCTCTTTTTTTCCCGTAATTAACTTACCCTAGTGGTAAGTCATTTACACTATTCGCACTGCATCTTGGGTTCGAAACCCAATTTTCTCACCTTTATATTACTCCATAGATATCTCTAATTTCATTAGATGTCATTGTGGAATGTAGGGGTTGATCCCATGACCACTTGGTCTCCATTGGGAAACCTTACCAATTGAGCTACATCCATCTCGGCTGCTCCGTTTCTCTCTCTCTCTCTCTCTCTCTCTCTCTCTCTCTCTCTCTATGTTATGAACATATACAAAAAATCCAAGACTTATAATAATAGAGATTCAAACCCATGACCTCAAAAAAGATATGTAGCTTCAACAACTAGGATACATTATATTACATATATTAAGTTATAAATTCTTATATTAGATCAAATTTAAGAATCATATATAATATTATGAAATGTCGCCACTGCATAGGCTAACGCATGATTACCAAGTGTTGCATGAATGCCAAGTGGCGATCATGTGTGCTTATGAGGTGGCGAGCATGCATGTCTGCAAAGCATGCTATATAAACATGTAGCTAAGTATTGATGAATCATTCTGGTTCAACTCCAGTCTTCGACATACGCTTTAACCCTTGTTCTCATTGCTATTGTAACGCTCGTTCTCATTGCTAATACATTGTCGACATCTTCTAATTTCTCTCTCATTCCTCTTGTCTTTTCTACATCTCATTCTCTTCTTCAGTTTAAACTTATCTTTGGTTACGACCTTGACAGTTTGAACCGGAATCCTTAACCTTCTTCATTGTTATGTTTTTTTCCAAGGAACCTCTCACCCTATCTTCTCATAACCATGGTAGCAATAAGTGAACAAGAATATATGCATGTTCTAGGTGATCTTGAATGCTTGACCACCAAGTTCATGGCCTTGGAGGAAGAGAATCAAAGGCTTGTCGGGGATTTACAACAAATGAATGTCGAGAAAGCTCAACAACCTGAGGATTTAACTCACAGGGTTCACCAACTTGAAGTGGCATTAATAACATTGTGACAACAACCATTATGTGAGAGTTTTTTCCCTCCTAATAGGAGAATTTGGCATTGGTAGTCGGACTGTAGTAAGCGACAAACCGAATCTACGATGGTCGATCGGATCAAACAACAAGTCGACTTGATAGTCGATTAACTTATTGAAGGAGAGTTGCCTATGGTAGTCGACAATATTGGATAGATGATCTAAGTGAAGGATAGGACCAACCAAGTCAGGCCGACCGTATGGTCATCGACAAGGTTTTCCAGTTGGGCCGACTGGATAGTTGACATAGGAGTCGGGTAGTCGAAACAAACTAATTGTCGACTTGTGGGTCGGATAGTCGAGTCGACCTGTTGGCCGATTAACTACTATTTCTATTATTATAACATAATAATAAGAATATATATCCCTTGTATAAATATGTGGAGCTAGGGCAAATCTTATTAAGGGGAAGAAGAGAATATAGAGCTTCTGTAATATAGAGCAGAAGAGAGGAAGAGATGAGAGAGAGCGTCTTGTGTGGTGACACGATTCAATGAACTTGCTATATCTTAAGCTTTTATTACAAATCTTCCAAATTCTAAAGGATTCAATGTTATCTTAACAATAGTTGATCAATAAGATATCACTAGTGAGGACACCGCAAATCTCATTATGCGTGAAGTTTTTTGTCACGATGATATTCCCGACAACACCATCAGTGATCATGGACCTCATTTTATATCTAAAATTTGGAAGTATCTCTTCACAATGCTCAAAGTCTCCTGCAACCTCTTCTCATGCTATCATCCCCAAACTATTGGACGAACATAATGTGGAAATTAGACATTGGAGTAGTATCTTCACTATTTCATCAATTATCAGCAAGATGATTGGGCTGATATATTACTTTTTGCCGAATTTTCATATAATATTTTGATCCACTCCTCTACTAGGGTTACACCATTCTATGCGTACACAGGTTATCATCCTCAAACACCAGGACATTTGAAACAGGCAATATGTCACATTCCTTTATTGATACATACGTGAGATATCAAGAATTACCATTTTTTAACAAATTTTCAAGAATCTATCATGCATGCACACACGATTTTTAAAAACATCACTCAAAAAGGCAGTTAATATTTTTAAGATTAAAAATTTAATCGATATTTTCTCAATTCATACACAAATTTATCCTAATCTTAGATAAGATGACGGGAATGCATCCAACTATAATTGTAATATGCTTCATTGTACATAATGTGTAATTTGAATCCAACTTAAACAATTTAGAAATGCAGTTGTGTTACTATATTTGTCTCTAAATCTTATAAAGATTGCTATGTGGATTTTGTAAATAGGATTTTTGGATTAATTAGAAAAACTTTCACAAACGAATATCTCACGATATACCACGGATGCCCAAAAACCACTATGAACATTATATGCCAATCATACATGAACAACGTGAATGTATTATCATGTGAGCAACGATGTTGACTTAATATTATTGTGTTTACTCGAAACTAAATTACCAAGATTAAAGACAACATAAATCTTAGAATAAAGACTAAATCCAATTATATTAATCGAGAAACAATTATAACCAACATTTGTCATACAATCGATAAGTTAAAATCATCTATTCAATGGAAATTATACTTAACCATATACTTTACAAGTCAACCTTTGTAAAAGTATGATAGACACATAAAGTTTGAGACACCAATCAGATAGATTAAACAAATTATACTCAAACAAAAAGTTCTTATATTTCAAAACAATTTTTCAGTTACAAATACAAAGTATTATACAATTCACTCCATTAGGAGGTCTAGAACAGGCTGCCCTACAAGATCAGCTAATAGTTGTGTCGTATCCACTTGTTCCGTTTGCTCAACTGAATCTTGTCTTTGTTCAGACTCTAGTACATCTTCGAAGTCAACCATGTCCCCTCCTTCGTCTATAGGTTCCATCAGTTCCCTGGAGGTCAGTTGAAACATCTCAGTTTCATTTATATGCTTTACCCCAACCTCTTGGTCTTGGTCGGGACAATCCCAGATACCTTGGATCCTCATTTTAATAAAATTTACTTGGGAGGGGTCCTTCTCCAAGACGATGCAGTTCTTAGACAATTTGAGAGCGCACACAGTCATTGTTCCTGAATAAACGATCATACATGCAGAAATAAGAAAACAAAGACGAGAAATTCTAATTTATTTTAAGATAGATTGATCACACGAATACTTGTTCCAGAGAATAAGTCGAGCACCCAATCATCAGGGTTGGAGAACAGCTCGACCAATCTATTAATTAATCGCTGGGGCTTTTGATATGGGTTTACTAGACACTTGTCGCCAGAAATGTGGCGCAATTTCTTCGTTACTGCTGGGCACATGATATAATTGACGATGTTTCGCTCATTCACATGTGCCCAAGCCTTCTTCTTAGAAATAGCATCGTAGTACCCCACACACATATGCTCCACATCACTCACCATTCGATCGCCTAGGGTACGAGTTATGTTCGTGTTAACCCTATTTGTAATGGAATGGAAACAAGTCAATATTTATGTAGTAAGTACAATAAAAGGCATATATTAAATATATAGCAACTAAAAGCTTACCAATGCATGTGTTCGGTGACATGGCATCTCGACTTCAGTGCAGTAGTGACCGATAAAGCGTGAACCATACTATGAAATATTACTATTTGCCATAATGGAGCCAGGGTCAACTCTGCAAAGTCTTTCACCATATTTTCTATTTGCGGATGTTTATATGGTACATCGTCGTATGTGGACCATGTTATTTGAAACCCATATGGTATGTCCGCGACGAGCAATGTATAATGCCTCTTGGGTAATATGTCAAGCATATTACCCACATCACCATTATATACACTATAATACAATTGTCGGAAAGGATCAACCTTGTGCAAAAAACTTTTTACTATGTCCGAGTCTTCGGGCACCTCTAGCTCTTTTCTTTTCGTCATTCGCTTTTTGTACTTGGCTCGTTCCAAATGGGTGATGAATGCACTTGGAATGCCTTCATTACTGTCACACACTTTTTTTGAGTGAGGTGGTTTCTGCAATTATAAGATGTAAAAGTTAATATGCAGAAGCGTGTGACAAACCGGCTCAGTCGGATACCAACAGAACGTAGAGAGAAGAAGGTTTAATAGAGAATGCACGGGAGAGATAGAGAGAGCAGAACATAAAACTCAATTCAAAAAATAATAACCCTCTGTGTACATAGAATGTGCTCAGAGAGCACTTTTATACAAGTCCATAAAGGACTGACAAAAGTATTGACATGTACTTCAATGCTCATATGAGCGACTGCCACTACTCCCAAAACTATGCCTATGTACTAGGCTAGATCCGTAGGTCTCCAACGACCTACTGGTTTCAATATGATCTGGCTTCTGGTTCCAGATACCATCCGGACACTGATCCAACTCTCCGTCCCGGATACCGATCCGGCTCTGGCTTATTCAGCGGATCCGGATCCGGTTGAGCTTGCTCGCTCAACACTCCCCCTCAAGCTCAACTTGAGGTCAGATCGTGGTGTCATTGTCTACAGTAGCCGGTCCTTTCCTCCGGTTCCTTCTGGTGTCCTCTCGTTGCTCGCGCTCCTTGTCCGGTCCGGTTCCGCTTTCCACGACCCGTTCGGTTTTGTGCATCTCGACCTCCTTGGTCAGCTTGTCTGCTCACCAGGCCCATCTTAGCTCCTTCTCTGCTATAACTCCAACGCTTGTCGACCCATCAGTTCCTCCGTATCGGTGTCGACTTCTGCTGCCTTCTTGTCCACTTGGCCTTTAGTCGATCCAGCTCCTCCGAATCAAATTGTTGAACCGAATCGGCTTCCTCCGATTCGTTCCAGCTCTTGTCTGAATCAGTTGCTTCCGATTCGTTTTCCGTTTCTAGGCCCTTCACCACATCAGACCACGTCCGGGTCTTGGCCTTCTTCTGGTTACCTCTGTGCTTCTTGAGTCTACCGCCGCTACCGCTTGCTCCGACTTGTTTGGATGTGCCGACTCCTTCGGTCGGCTCAGCTTCCTTTTTCTGCTCATCTCCCCCCTTTATTCTTTCTTCCTCTCCGGCTCCTTGTCTGGTGCCATTACCCATTTCCGTTCCCGTTCTCCCCCTCAAGCGCGGCACGTTGAGATGCTGAATGCCGAGCATCTCCGAAAAGTGTTGCAACTTGTTCGATCCAAGCGGCTTGGTGAAGATGTCAGCGACCTGCCGATTCGTGTGAACATTCCGAAGTTCAACTTCACCGCACAGGACCCGCTCACGGACAAAGTGATAATGCACTTCTATGTGCGTTGTCCGGAGTACAAGGTGCTTGGTGAACTGTATGATGTTTATGTTGTCACAATAAATCAGGATCAAGGTCTGCACCTCGATTTGGAGGTCTTGTAGTAGTCACCGAAGTTAGATGGCTTCATAGGTGGCAATAGTAGTGCCCCGATATTCAGCCTCAGTGCTCGACAGAGCCATTGTAAGCTACTTTTTGCTACCAAGAGAAAACATGTAACCGGAGGTGGATCGGCGATCCGATGCATCACCAACCTAGTTGGCATCGGTATATCCGGCTAGCTTCCCAGATATACGGTGTCGGTATAACAATCCCTGGTACTTCGTTTCGCTCACATATCACAATATTCGATGCACGCACTTAAGGTGCTCCATGGTTGGCTTCTGCATAAACTGACTGATCACTCCAACCGGATAACTGATGTCGGGTCGGGTAATTGTCAAGTAGATAAGGCTTCCGACAATTTTTCGGAACCGCTTCTTATTGTAGGCCAGTCCATAGTCGAGATGTAGCTTCAGGTTCCGGTCCAGGGGTGTGGAGATCGGTCGACATTCCGTCATGCCGAACTTGTACAACATATTCAACACATAATGGCGTTGTGAGAGCAATATGCAGTCGGGGGTCCGAATCACCTCGATCCCAAGAAAATAATGAAGGTCCCCCAAGTCCTTCATTTCAAATGCGTCTGACAACTAGGAATTCACTTGGCCGATTTAATCGAATCCGGGTCCGGTGATGACTAGATCATCTACATAGAGTAGGATACAAACCGGACCTTTCCGGATGAACAGTGAAAAGTCAGAATTTGAGGCCACAAACCCCATCTTACGCAACCGGTGCGTGATTTTCGCATTCCAAGCTTGGGGGGCTTGCATCAGACCATAAAGTGACTTTTTGAGTGGGCACACCGCCAACCTGTTCAACTCAGATTGGAAACCGGGGGGTTGGATCATATAGACCCGTTCTTCAAGGTCACCTTGAAGAAACACATTCTTCACGTCCATTTGGTGAAGATGTCATCCCCTTGCCGCGACAACAACTAGTACCAGACGAACCATCGTCATCTTCGCTGCCGGAGCGAAGGTCTCGTCATAGTAGATTCCTTGGGTCTGTGTGTATCCCTTCGCCACTAACCAGGCCTTGTACCGGTTGACTGAACCGTCGGCATTGTACTTTACCTTGTACACCCACTTGCAGCCGAACATTGTTGGGGAGGGTTGAGAAGGTCCCAAGTGTCATTGGCATCAAGTGCTCACATTTCTTCTTCCATAGCAGCACGCCAATTTGCTTCTTTCGCTGCTTCTACGTAGCTCTCTGGCTCACGCACTTCCACCACCTTGGTCATGTACGCATAATAATGCGCCATGTACTCATTGTATCCGTTGTCGTAGTGTATTTTGTACACTACGTGAAAAACTTATAAAGTACCGATTTAATAAATATGAATAAATAGTAGAAAATATTAAAATATATATAACATGCATAGGGCAAGATTCGAACCTTGCACCTCCATGTTAATAATATAATGTCTTACCATCACACTAGCATTTCATTCATGTTCAAAAGTAGATGTCCCACATAAAAAACGTAAGTTCACGTAGGATAAACTTTAATTAAAAGAAAAACGCATGCTAAAAGAAAAAGCTACGCATGCACATTTAGCGTGCATGAACGCTATAGTTGATAAAATACGCACAAGTTAGAACAAACATAATCACTTTAGATAAAACATATAGTCTATCTATAGGAAAAGCATGGAGTCTATAATTAGAGAAAACGCATGGGTTAGAAAAGACTCTCCCATCTCTATATAAGGATGAGGAGCACAATGTAATGGGTGTGTGAAAAATATTTGGGAAATTGGATATATTTCCTAAAACACCAATTAATATAATATATTCATGGGATTCACGAATTTGTGACCAAAATTGTCTCTTACTATCTAAATATTGTTTAAATACACTAAACTCGTGGGATTCACGAGATTCATAACTTACCTATCTTTCTAATAATTTGTCCATAACCATAAACTTGTCTCAAATTCTTCCTCCTCCTAGTCCAATAACCCCAATGGTTCCCACCCGACTCACGCAAACGATCCGGTGCCGAAAGGTACGACACCGTACCGTTTTACGGGGTTCTTTTGGCGGGTTGACCGACGCAACTTTTCGTCAGCTAGTTTGAGGCCCTTCTTGGCCGGTTCAGACTTCGTCTCTGAAGATCCGACTTCGTTCTGTCGGGAGTCAGAATCACTCTGATCTAACTCTTCATTGCTCGTGTCGTATTCCAACATCTTCTTCTTCCTGTTCTCTTTGCGCATGAACCGTCTCCTCGGTTCCTTGCGCGGGGAGAGCAGGTCAGAGTCTCCACTACTTGCCGGTTCTTCATCCGACTGGTCATTCCGACTCAACTGCTCATTCGGCCCACTTAGCCGGAATGAGATCAGACTCTCATTTAGAGTACCGAATTCCTCATCTTCTACCTGAACCTCTCTAGGTTCACTAGCCTCATCCTCCATAATCGGGTCTTCATCGGGAGTTGGAGTCAGTAGAGAGTACCGACTAACTCGAAATCTCGACTTACTTGGACCTGTTTAGTTCGGGGGTTATAACACTTATAACCCTTCTGTCCATGCGAGTAGCCGACGAGTATGTACTTCTCCGACTTCGGATCCAGCTTCCTCCGCTTCTCATCCAGTACATGCACAAATGCTATGCTACCGCATATCCAAAGATGTCGTTGGTGTTGAGGATGAAGATCCTCCCGTCTTTGCGCCCTTGCGCAATTATCTGACCTTCTTCCTCGATGAAGCACCCGAGGTGCGTAAACCGCACATGCATTCCCTGGTCGACGATTTGTCCGATCGACACCAAGTTCTTTGTGATTGTCGGAACGTGTAGTACGTTCATAAGCTTTCCCTTTTGTCTAACATGGCTTAAAGGGACTTCTCCGACATGCACAATCAGGTGAGGGGTGTCATCTCTGGTTTCGACGATTCCCAGTTGTTCCTGTTTCTCTAAAAACGAGAACCACTCTTCATGGCTCGTCATGTGGTTTGATGCTCCGGAATCAACATACCATACAGATTTGGAAGTAGTCTTCTTCATCGAGTTAGCCTTGTGCTTCATCACAAAGGCTGGCCCCTTTCCGGTTTTCCCTGTTCCAGATCCTTTCGATCCTTCTACGTAGAGCGAGCTTTGCCAGTTTCCCTGTTCGGCCTTGCCAGATTTGGATTTGTCTGAATCGACGCGCTTCTTCCAACACTCGCTTTCTCTGTGGCCTTTCTTGCCACAATACCAACATTCCGTGTCGGCCTTCCCTTGCCGGTTTCTGACGCCGTTTTGACTCCCCCTACTCGTGGAGGGTCTGAAACTGATGTCGGCACTATCTTGGTGCCTTCGATTCTACTCTTGCCGGCCGCCTCCATTGCATGCCGACCCACCTCGTCCTCCACGCCCACGGGGCTGGTCCGCCTTTGTGTACAACATCCGGTTGTCCGGTTGAGTGGTCCTCGACCCATCAACATCGATTGCAGGTCGAAGTAGGATGGTGGCTTCTCCCGGATGTAGATCGTCGTCCGGATTGGCCCGTACCATTGTGCTAGACCACCAAGGCAGATTTGTAGCATTTCGTCTTCGTCCACCATCACATTGATGGACCCAAGCACGCCACAAATCTCCTTTATTTTGGTGGTGTACCTCGTAATCGACATGTCTCTTTGCCGGATGTTGTGCAGCTCTTGCCAAAGCTGCAACTTATGGGCTGTGGTACTTGCGGCGAAAATCTTCTGAAGATTTTCCTAGGCCTCCTTCGGCGTTTTTGCATCCTTGATGTAGTTGAGCATCTGATCGTGCACACAAGATGCGAGGTAATACAACACTCTACTCGCTCCTTGTTCCCATGCTGGGAAGTCCTTGTGTGTCGGCTTTGGCGCTACATTGTTCGTTCCTTCCACAAAGCTCCAATAACTATGCCCCAGTAAGTACTGGTGCATTTTATATGTCCAGGATGCATAGTTGCTCCGGTCGAGCTTTTCTGTGGGAAGCGAACTTGCCATACCTCTTTCCATCTTAGTTCTTTTCTATTCTTCATCGGGTGTTAGGGTTTGTCTTCAAAACGTCTGTCAGCTGCAGAGGTTCTCAACCCTCGCGCTTTGATACCACGTAAAAGTTAATATGCAGAAGCGTATGACAAACCGGCTTAGCCGGATACCAACAGAACGTAGAGAGAAGAAGGTTTAACAGAGAATGCGTGGGAGAGACAGAGAGAGCAGAACATAAAACTCAATTCAAAAAATAATAACCCTCTGTGTACATAGAATGTCCTTAGAGATCACTTTTATACAAGTCCATAAAGGACTGACAGAAGTACTGACATGTACTTCAATGCTCATACGAGCGACTGTCACTGACTCCCAAAACTATGCCTACGTCCTAGGCTAGATCCGTAGGCCTCCAACGGCCTATCGGTTTCAATCCGATCCGGATCCAGTTGAGCTTGCTCGCTCAACATAAGATTTAGAAGGAAATGTGCATTTTCTTAATAGCAACTATAGAAGATCTAAACACACTTACCCATTCTCTAAATACGATGAAAAATTCTTCAAGAGCCTGACACGATGATGGTTTTCGGCACGACTGCTCCACTTCTTCCCACTAGGCAGGGACAACTTTTTCATCATCAACTCTTGTATATTCATATAAACCTTATGGCTAAAAAACATTACACATTAAGTTTAGAATAAAAATAAAATTAATAAAGCAATCCAATGAAAAACAATATCACATAGAATACTCACTTTTGAAACTCTGTGACCATTTCATCTAAGATGAACTCCTTGGCAACCACTCTTGATAAAACATATATTATTAATTTGTTATCTTTTATCCCTTGCAATGATTGCCAAGGACACAACTTCATGTCCTCGGCTAATTCTTCTATCACTAAGTCACTTTTACGTTGTCATGTTGTTACGTGCGTGCGTGGAGAACGAGGCGTGACCACGGGGGCCTTGGACTGAGAAATAACCGACTGAGAAGAGGGGAAGGAAACTCCCGATGTACTTCACACGCACACAAACACGCACATTCACAGGAGTAGCAGCTAACTCGGAACAATGGAGACAGAACAAATGTAAATGTATATATATAAGTCAAGGAGTTACAACCGGCGAGCCGACAAGTGATAGGCTCCGACGCCTGCACACACACACACACTCAGAACGCGAAATGGAGACTCTGCCGGAAGCACTCGGGTGTTTCGCGGAGCAGAGTCAGCCTCCCGAAACCTACACAGAACGAAGAAGGAGAAGATAGAGGAGAAGAGCTCAGTTCTAGTCCGGCAACACCTTGTCCTCTACAAAACGCGATATCTCTCCCCGCCTTTTTTTTTTCAATACCTCTCCCTCTCTTTTATAGCCCAAGGAGGGAGGCCGTTACCACCCGTTACATCATGTTTATTCCCTGTCCTTTCGGACAGGGATACGCCTCGATTTTCTCCCTACTGAATGCGTGCATACCTAGGATTTTACCTCAGTCGACTTGTACCCACCTACGTACTATACAACAAAACTTGTGCCCACGTGTAAGGGCCGGTTTACGCACGTTATACCCGGCTTCCAACTAGGGACAAATTTCTCCACGACATCCGCCCCCACCTAACCGCGCATCCACCGGTATGCGCCAAATTTAGACTCTTGCCGGAGAAGACCGGCCCACGCTTATCCTTCGTCTCCTGGATCGTCATCCGTTCTGAGCCGGTTGTTGTCGCTATCCAGGTCGTCCGGGTTCGGTTCAGCCTCGTGCCGCTTTTTGAATGCTTTGACCCTTTTTCTAGCCACCGGTACCACCATCCGTGTCCCGTTGAGCTCCACGAGATGTTGTTGGCGCTTGTCACGACATAAGGCCCAAACCACCTTCTTGCAAACTTCCGCATTGCCCTGTGCTGGTTGTCGAGGCTGTTGTCATACACTAGTACCCAGTCACCTTCCTCGATCTTCTTCGGTCTTAGTCGGTGAGTCCAGTCGAACCGTTCTTTGTTCTTTACCCTCGCCATCCGTAGCTTCTCCGCGGCTCGGTCCACGTCCTCCGGTCTTCGCTCCAACTCCCGAATCCGTGCTACTAACAGCTCCTCTCGGCTCATGTCGTCTTTCCAGTCCACCGTGGCCCATGAGGAGATTGTCTGCTCCGTTGGCATGATCGGCTTCTGCCCGTACATTAGCTTTGCCGGCATGAACCCGGTTACCGAACTGTGCGTAGTTCGGTCCGCCCACAATGCATAGGGTAAGAGTTGCGGCCAGTTCCCGACTTGGCCTCCACACGCCCATACTAATGCTTTGACGATCGGACCGTGTCCGTGTTCCACCTTCCCGTTAGCCTCCGGATTGTACGCCGTGGTGAGAGAGAGTTTAATCCCTAGCCGGTCAAACAACTCTTCCACCTCTTGCGCGTCCAATTCTCCGCGGTCGGCTACGATCTTACCTACACACCCGTACTGGCATACCACTTCTTCAATCAGAAATTGGCACTCGGCCATGGTCGTTTTGTCTTGCAACGCTCGGCCTTCCACCTGGTTCATCAGGTCCTCCCGAGCCATCACTAGATACTGCATCTGCCCTACCCCCATTGGCATCGTCACCAGATCCACCATCCACTTAAAGTGGACAGTCGGAGGGTAGGTCGGGTGAAGCTCTTCCCGATGTCGGACTATGGAGTGCATCTGACAACTTTCGCAAGTCGTCACGAACCGATGCACGTCCCGGTATAGTCCCGACCACGAGTACTTCCCTTTTAGCTTCTCGAATGTGGCCCACGTCCCGCGGTGCCCGACCCATGGACTCTCGTGGTATGCCGCCAACAATTCTTCCTGTTCCTCTTTCTTCTCCACCACTTGGAGCGGGATGCCGTTTCTCTTCTTCGGGTGCTTCCATATGCTCCCGTCTCGTAGGAAGAATCGGTACGCTTTCTTCTGAATCCGGTTGGTCTCTTCCTTCGTCCACGCCGCGTCCGGTGTCATTGTCTTCAGGGACCCGCCGATCTGGAGCCATTCCCCGTCGTACTTGCTCTCGTCGAATTTGTTAAGCGCCGGAGTGCTCCCCTTTCTTGTTGTTACGTTAGCTGACCCAAAGAAGTCCTCGTTGACTTCTTCGTTATCTGAAACCATGCCGTCCTCGTCGTTGAACCTCGCCCTTGAAAGTATATCGGCCGTGGCGTTATCCTTTCCGAAGATGTGTCGTATCTCCGGGTTCAGGGACTTGATGTACGTGATCCACCTGAGCATCGCCAGGTTTGGAGTCACGCACCCGGAAAACATACCCAAAATCGGTAGGCAGTCTGTCTCAATGATCACTTCCGTCCCGATCAGATAGTCCTTGTCGGCCTTGACTGCCGAAACGATACCCCATAGCTCGTGCTTGATTAGGGCGTATCCTCGTTGCCGCTCGCTCAATACCTTTGCCCAGAACCGGATCGAGGACCGTACGCCGTCTTCATCTTCCTGATTGATCACCCACTCGATCCCGGTCAGGCTCGTGTCCACCGTGACATAAATGGGGGCTTCCTTGCCGTAAACCGCTTTTCGGAGAGCCGGTGCCGCGGCGAGCGCCTCCTTCAGTCTCCGAACCAACTCTGTGTGCTCCGTCCTCCATTCGAACCGGCACCCTTTCTTTAATAACCCGTAAAGCGGCTCCGCGACATGCACGTAGTGCAGAATCCAGATGTGATAGAACGCACATGCCCCCAGGATCCTTCGGACCTCTGTGACCGTCCCGCAATCATCCTTCATTGCGGAGATGGCCTCTACCTTTGTCGGGGACGGCTTCTGGCCGTAAGGCCCGCACAGGTGTCCGACTACTAGGATCTCCGGATATCCGAAGGCTTATTTTTCTCTTGAGAAGGTGAGCCGCGCGCTCTCGAGTTTTTGTAGCATCTTCTCACAGTCGTAGATGTGATCCGTCACGAACCTCTGGCAACCGTCAGGCCCGATCGACTCGTCCTTGTCCTCCACCGGACAACCTTTGATCGGGATGTCGTCCAGGAATGGCATGGTGATGTCTGGGATGCAGTCCCTCAACACCTTGTTCATCGCATTCACCATGTGCGCCACCAAGTTCGTTCCCCCTTGCGGTAGGGTACACATCCGAACTAGGCCGAGAGGAGTTCGCATCGTCGTGACATCCCTGCTCTCTACGGCTAGTTGGAACTGATCGTACCCCGAGTATAGATCACCGACTGAGTAGATCGACCTCCCCGCGAAGGCCTCCACAAACTCATCAATGGTCGGTCCGATACCTGCGTTTCGAATGGTCACCTTGTTGACCGGCTGCAAGTCCTGTATGAAGCGCAGGGTGTCGTTCTTCTTTGGCACTGTAAACCACCGGTTCGAGTATGGGGTACTCGACGGTTCGAGAATGCCCATCTCCACCTTTTGTTTCAGCAGCTCCATCAGCTTCGGGATTTGAGCTCTGGGTACCAGAATTGGTTTGAGATTCCACGGCACATGCGGTACCGTGAAGATCACCATTGGTTCCACAACCGTCGGGTCTATGCACCCGATCTCCTCCGGTGAGAATGCGAAAGCCTTCCCGTGCCTCCCGATCATTCTCTGAAACCAGTCCTCTTCTGCCGGCAGTAGAAAGCCACCCCCACCGATCTTGAGCTCCCGTAGCGTTATGTCGGTGAACGTGTGTCCTATGCTGGATGGATCTCGTAAACTTGGGTTCGACGCGACCCCCTTTATCCGTAACTCGCTGCCCTCCTGCAAGGGTGCCGCGACTGGCCTCACCTTCCGGTCCATAGTCTTGTACTTCGTATCCACTCGGGTCGTCCGATCCGACTCGAGTCCACTACCGAAGTCGGCGATGACTTCGTACATCCTTTCCAAACATACCGGAATCGTCCGGTTGTCATTAAGGCCTTCTCCCAACACCTCCCGTAACTTCCCCAAGGTGTCGTCGAAAAAGACCGCCTCCACGGCTCCGTTGATTTCCTCTTCAGGGCCGAGGACTCCACATGCCCGAAGTTGCTCCTCCGCCCGCTTCTTTTCCCGGCCAACTACGCCAGCTATCGTGCAGCCTCCGCTATCGGAGAACCAAAATTCCCTACCTATGGTACATGTCTTTTTGCCTATAGTACATTTGTGGGGTTTCTCCAGGGTGTCCAGACTATTGCGGCCCCACGCCTTGATAGCCCTCTCTAAAAATCCTCTCAGGTTTCGCCACCGAGGGTCTCGCATTTACGCTCATGGTTCGGTCGCACCGTCAGGAACTGGATCAAGTGACGCCCATCCTGGCTTTTGACTCATGCATATGCTGAACCATTTTTCAGCACCTTTGTCTCCATCTGTGCCGCCGTGATGTACGGTTCCCCGAGTATAACCGGGTGCGAGGACGTCTCTTGCACGAAGAAGTGTTGATCGATCTCGACATCGCCGATTTTCACTCGTACATTCGGGCGCCATGCAGCTCTTCCGTGGCACGCGTTGCTGCCCATATTTTCCACCCGTGCTTGGTGTTGATCGGCCACTTCCCCTTCTTGTAGAAGTCCATGGACATCAAGTTGATTTCGGAACCGTGGTCCACCAACACCACCACCGGCTCCTGAACTTCTTCGATCTTAACGGGGGTCTCCGTTGTTGCTCTGGCCCAATGTGGCCTTGAATAGTGGCTCTCCGCCAACTCGTCTTCTAGAGCTATGTCTTCTAGGCGCGTTGTTCGCACCTCCACCGGCTTCTCCGGCTCCGGCTCTATCGAAAGCCTTTTCCGCTTCACCAAGTCTACGATGGAGTTGTGGAACTCCTGCTTCGCGATACCGAGCACTTCCCTTACGACAACTCCAGGACCTTTCGTAGGTCCGTGGTTCTTTCGATCCGTTCCTCCAGGACCTTTCGTAGGTCCGTGGTTCTTTCGATCTCTGTGCTCAACCGATAACCGGCCTTCTTGGCCTTGTCCGGTGCGCCGGATGCACCGACATCATTCTGCTTCGGCCCGAACCGGGTCTCATACCATTGTGAGGGTCCGCCCCCCCCCCCCCCCCCCCCCCCCGTCGGTCTTTCCTACGCGCTTGTCTTCTACTAGAACCTCGTAGTTTTGGCAAGCGGCTTCAACGAAGCCCGTCTTCTCTTCGACCGGGTCACTCCACCCGGTTACCTCCCGGACCCGTCTTTCCGCGCGGTCCGCTTCCTCTTTCCTCAGCCTTACACCAGCGAGGCCTTCTAGAATCAACGGCCAGAATCCGGCTTCCTTCGTCTTCCGGACTTCATCACTTCCGACCCGGATTCCAGCTGACACCGAGTAGTGGACGGTCTCCGCGTGGCGAGCCACTGCTTCTTCCATCAGCCGTTTCATACCCCCTCATCCAACATTCAGATCCAAGGCCCTCCGGGTCTCGCTAGCGTGCACCCGACCGTTCCATAGGTACACCAAGTTAGCTCTTATCGCTTCGGCGAAGTCCCCGAAGTCCTTTCGGGCATGGCCTACCGCGTCGCACCACAAGCACTGGTTCCCAGCCGGAGGGCTTTGGTCACGGACTTGTTCGCCGCTGTCCCTCCGTGGTTGCACAATCTGGAGGTCCCTCACCATCTGAGTCAGCTCCTCTAGAGCCGCTGCCCCGGACGAGCCTTTGACCATGCCGGTCGAAGTTGAGCCGGTCTTGAGCTAGTCTCGGGTCTCTTCCCTTCGTGCCGGTGGGGGTACCTCGACCTTGTCGCAACAGAACCCGCCCCTGTCAAGCCTTTATCGACCCACTCACGCCGTTTGTCAAAACGGCCGCAAACTCTCTTTACCACGGCCCAGTCGGTTGTTAGGCCATCGTCAGTCTCCAGTAGGAAGCCCACTTGCTCCCGGTCCCTTGCGTCCACCGATTTAACGAACAATAGGACACGACTTGTGTCCAGTACGGTTTGGTCCAGCGCCGAAAGTTGTGCGAAGCGTTCTTCAAACTACCGAAGGAGCACCGACACGTTTCTCCCCTTTTTAGGGGTCTCCACCCATTCCATGTAGTCCCACTTCGACAGCTGGAGCACATCATCAAGCCCTTATTCTTCAAGGAGCTGACCTTCAAACTCTTCCCAGGTACGACTCTCAGCCCGTACCTCGAGCACCTCCGCGTGGATGCCTGAAATCGTCACCCGAGGGAATCCGGCCAGTCGTCAGTCCTTCGGGATTTCCCTCATCACCATTTCGGCTCGGTAAGCCTCTAGATAGCTCATGGCGTCCTTCCCACCGAACTGGCCCATCGTGCTGACGACTGCTTCAATAGCCCTATCGAGGGCGCCTATGCCTTCGCGCGCACTCACTATCCGATCCACAGCCGAAGCCATGGCTTCTGCAAGATCCGACCCTCTCATCTTTCTATTCCTCTGCCGCCTGTTCACGTCGGGTTCACCAAATAATGTCGCGTTGTTACGCGCGTGCATGGAGAACGAGGCGAGACCACGGGGGCCTTGGACTGAGAAATAACCGAATGAGAAGAGGGGAAGGAAACTCCCGATGTACTTCACACGCGCACAAACACGCACATTCAGAGGAGTAGCAGCTAACTCGGAACAATGGAGACAGAACAAATGTAAATGTATATATATAAGTCAAGGAGTTACAACCGGCGAGTCGGCAAGTGATAAGCTCTGACGCCTGCACACACACACACACTCAGAACGCGAAATGGAGACTTTGCCGGAAGCACTCGGGTGTTCTGTGGAGTAGAGTCAGCCTCCCGAAACCTACACAGAACGACGAAGGAGAAGACAGAGGAGAAGAGCTCGGTTCTAGTCCGGCAGCACCTCGTCCTCTACAAAACGCGATATCTCTCCCCCCCCTTTTCTTTTTTCAATACCTCTCCCTCTCTTTTATAGCCCAAGGAGGGAGGCCATTACCACCCGTTACATCATGTTTATTCCCTGTCCTTTCGGACAGGGATACGCCTCGATTTTCTCCCTACTGAATGCATGCACTCCTGAAGTTTCGACTTCCACGAGATTGCTCCATTGCCGAATTTAAAGCAATATCCGGTTGTTGACTTGCGACTGTCCACACAGCCGGCGAAGTCCGAGTTCGGACCGAAAAGGATGCCGTGGTCTTTTGTGTCGGTTAAATATCTGAACACATGCTTGACTGCGTTCCAGTGCGATCGGCCGGGAATGTGCATAAATCTGCTGATGACTCCTACGGCGTGAGAAATATCAGGCCGTGTCGCGATCATCGCGTACATCAGAGAGCCTACTGCCGATGCATACGGTACCGACTTCATGTCTTCCCCCTCCGGACCGGATGTTGGGCAGTCTTGTTGAGAAAGCCGAAGATGAACGGGGAGCGGGGTCGAAGCAGACTTGGCCGATTGCATGTTGAAGCGTTCCAAGACACGTCCGATGTAGTCGGTTTGAGACAGGAAAAGTTGTCTTTTGGCGCGATTCCGACTAATCTTCATTCCGAGTATGTGTCTTGCCGGACCGAGGTCCTTCATGGCAAATGTCAATCGCAGTTTCCGAACGAGTTCGGTGAGCTCTCCGGTATGCCGACCGGTGTCATGATATGGCAAGACTCGAACCCATGACCTTATGCTACATGGGTCGAGTCCTTACCATTAGACTATGAATTGTAATATGTAGGATATTATTTTCATTTATACTTTATCATAGAAAATTGATGTATATTCCAGATCTCTCTGGAACATTCTAGAAGCTTCAGGATTATTCCTGAGAACACTATAAAAGAGGGCACTAGGCATTATGTTGAACCAAATTGGTTCAAACTGTCAGGAATAGTACTAAGCAGAGATGGAACACTATAAAATAGACCTACGAGGAGCGTATAACCTCGTGCGGATCGGACCGGGAGATGAATGGAAGACCTCCTTTCGCATGCGGTATGGGCATTTTGAGTATACTGTTATGCCGTTCGGCCTAACCAATGCACCCGCAGTCTTCCAACACATGGCAAATGATATATTCAGAGACCTCTTGGATATTTGTTTGATCATCTATCTGGATGATCTATTGATTTATTCGAAGACCCAGGAAGAGCACGATTCTCATGTACTATTAGTACTAAAGCGACTCTGCGAGAATGGTCTTTATGCCAAGCTAGAAAAATGTAGCTTTGACTACAAGCATGTGGAATTTCTAGGCTACGTCATCTCCTCAAAAGGCATCGCCATGGATCCAGCTAAAATCCAAACTGTACTAGAGTGGCAAATTCCACGGTCGGTACGAGATGTACAATGTTTTCTAGGTTTTGCTAACTTCTACCGTAAGTTTATACAAGATTACTCGAAGATTATTTTACCTCTCACACAACTTATGAAGAAGGGCCAAGCATTTCTTTGGTCCATCGAAGCAGATATGGCTTTTCGGCATATTAAGAAAGCCTTTACATCAGCACCGATTCTAGCTCATGTGGATACAAGCAAACCATTCATCATGGAGGCCGACGCATCAGATTTCGCCCTCGGTAGCATCCTTTCTCAACAAGGAGATAAAGAAGAGTTGCATCCGGTGGCTTTCCATTCGCGCAAATTTGATGTCGCAGAAATCAACTACGAAATACATGACAAAGAGTTATTAGCCATCGTGGATTCATTTGTGCAATGGCGGCATTTCTTAGAGGGCTCTCCACATCAGGTCATTGTCTTTAGCGATCATAAAAATCTTGCTTATTTTCAGAACGCTTGCGTACTAAATCGACGACAAGCTCGGTGGGCGCAATTCCTCACGCGTTTCGACTTCAAAATCACATATCGACCGGGGAAGCAACAAGGAAAAGCAGATGCACTATCACAACGGTCATATCTTGCACCTCGTCCTGGTGATGCAACATTTGATAATCAAAAGCAAGTAATCTTGGGACCAACACGATTGCACACATCGCGGATTTTTCACACCCTGATGGATTCATGAATTACCGATGAGATACGTGCAACCTTGAAGACAGATAGTTTTGCTCAAGACATCCTGGCACACATTGATACTTCTCGGGCATCCTGTTCTCAGTCTCAACAACCAGGTATTGACTATTGACAATTCGAATATCATGAGGGTTTCTTATTCTTTAAAAAGCGCGTATATGTCCCCGATTGCTCCTGTCGCCTTCAAATCGTCCAACATTGTCACGACACCCATACGGCGGGATATTTCGATAGTACTAAGACGTTGGAGCTAGTGCAACAATCTTTTTGGTGGCCCCACATGCGCCATTTTGTCGACGACTACGTTCAGACTTGTGATGCTTGCTGCCGAGCAAAGATGCCACGACACCATCCATATGGCTTGTTGGAACCCTTACCGATTCCAAGTAAGCCGTGACACTCTATTTGTCTTGATTTTATCACAGATCTGCCGGTCTCAAAGGGGTTCGATGCTATCCTAACCGTCGTCGATCGATATACGAAGATGGCACATTTTGTGCCGTGTACTAATGCCATCACTAGCGAGGAAACCACCGCCCTTGTTATGCGTGAGGTATTTCGGCATCATGGCCTCCCAGATAATATCATCAGTGACCGAGGACCGCAATTTGTCTCCAAATTTTGCCAGCATCTCTTCAAGATGATCTGTTGTAGACAAGGTCGTCTGTGCGGAAGATCAAGTAGCATTTGATTGTGTTCTGAATACCTGCGTATGACAGTTTGTAGGTCGTTGCACAGAGAGAGAGAGAGAGAGAGAGAGAGAGAGAGGCACAAAAGACTCCTTATTCCATAAAGCAATAATACAACACCCAACCTTACAAAAAGGTTACAAGGTCACTATATATAGTGACCGACTTAGGGCAACTACCCTTTATGCTAATTACATAAATGGCCAAAACGGGATAGTGTGAATACGTCCATTATACACATGTATTCGACACTCCCCCGTAATGGGCGTATACATGGGTTATCTAAGATTACAGGTATAGACTTAGGTTCTCAGACATATCAGCTTTGTTCGAGTCGGCAGGGTCCGAAGGCAGAAGACCGAACTGGTCGGGTCGGAACAGTTGAAGCCGATCATTAAGGAACTGATGTCGGTTGTCGGGAACCATCCTGCTCTGTGTCCGGCTCTAACCGGACTGGTTTGTCGTTACGCCCATCTGATGCCGAAGAGACCGAAAGCGGTCTGCCGAAAGACACTTGGTCATTCCATCTGCGACATTGTCGGTTGTGGATATTTTCTCTAGACCGATTTTCCCTGAAATGACGCAGTCCCGAACGAAGTGATATCGAACGTCGATATGTTTGGAGGCGTTATGATGAACCGGATTTCTCGACAAGGCAACAGCACCTTGACTGTCGCTGTAGACAACTGGAGCCGAGTCATGGTCGACTTGTCGAAACGTGTGCGCCAGCCGACCGAGCCACAAAGCTTCTTTTGCTGCGTCGGACGCAGCTACATATTCTGCTTCGGTCGTTGAGGTCGTTGTGCACTCCTGAAGTTTCGACTTCCACGAGATTGCTCCATTGCCGAATTTGAAGCAGTATCCGGTTGTTGATTTCCGACTGTCTATACAGCCGGCGAAGTCCGAGTCGGTGTAACCGACTACGCCTGAGGTTCGGTTCGGACCGAAAAGAATGCCGTGGTCTTTTGTGCCAGCCAGATATCTGAACACATGCTTGACTGCGTTCCAATGCGATCGGCCAGGATTGTGCATAAATCTGCTAACGACTCCTACGGCGTGAGAAATATCAGGCCGTGTCGCGACCATCAGGTACATAAGGGAGCCGACTGCCGATGCATACGGTACCGACTTCATATCTTCCCCCTCCGGACCGGATGTCGGGCAGTCTCGCTGAGAGAGCCGAAGATTCATAGGGAGCGGGGTTGAAGCAGATTTGGCTGATTGCATGTTGAAGCGTTCTAAGACACGTCGGATATAGTCGGTCTGAGACAGAAAAAGATGTCGTTTATCGCGATGCCGACTAATCTTCATGCCGAGTATGTGTCGTGCCGGACCGAGGTCCTTCATGGCAAACTTCAACCGCAGTTGCCGAATGAGATCGGCAAGTTCGCCCGCGTGGCGTCCAGAAATTAGCATGTCGTCCACGTAAATGATGAGGAAGATGGGTGATCCATCTTGAGCTGTGTTGGTGAAAAGACAATGGTCCTCATCGCTTTTTGAGAAGCCGATCGATTGGATGAAGTCGTCGAACTTCTTGTACCATTGTCGCGGTGCCTGTTTGAGGCCGTATAGACTCTTCCTGAGTCGGCAGACTAGATGTTCTTGGCCAGTCGCCACGAAGCCTTTTGGCTGCTCCATATAAATTTCCTCGTCAAGATCACCATGGAGGAAGGCTGTTTTGACATCTAGCTGAATCAGCTCCAAGTTGTCGGCTGCCACTACGCCGAGTAGGAAACGAAGGGTTGTCATTTTCACCACTGGTGAAAAAATCTCGTCGAAGTCGACGCCATATTCTTGTCGGAAGCCCTTCGCAACTAATCTGGCCTTGTACTTTGGGGTGGTCGAATCAGACGTCTCTTTTAGTCGATAAACCCACTTGCAAGGAAGAGCACGTCGGTTCCTAGGTAATTCGACCAGATCCCAAGTCTTGTTTGCCCGAATGGAGTGCATTTCCGACTCCATCGCCAGATGCCAGGTGGCTGAATCGACAGATGTCGATGCTTCTTCGTAAGACGTCGGTTCGCCGGCGTCGGTGAAGAAAATTCCAGGAGAATACCTCTCCGGAGGTTGCGACAGTCTCTCGGATCGTCGAGGTAAGATTGGACTGGTCGCATCGGGTATCAAGGTCGGATGGTCCGAAAGCGGATTGTTCTGTTGTGCCGAGTCGGGGTTGTCCGAGTCGGTAGTGTAAGGTTCAGCTACCCGTGAAGCTGACCGTGTGTTGAGAGCGGGGCCTTCTTGAAGGGTCGGCACATCGGAAAATGTTACCCTTCGGACTTCGATCGGTTTTTCGACTGATGGATTCATAGCCGACTCGTTGAACACAACATCCGAACTTCGAACGATTTGTCTGCGTTCGGGGTCCCAGAGTCGGTATCCCATTTCGCCGTCGGATCCATATCCAAGGAAAATGCATTTCCTGGACCGAGGTGCAAGTTTTCGGCGATCATCTTTCGGAATAAGGGCGTACGCCTCGCATCCGAAGATCCTCAGCTTGTCGTAATTCGGCTTACTGCCGATCCATAGTTCCTGAGGAATTTGAAGTCCTAGAGGTCTACTTGGCGACATATTGATTATGTGTACTGCCGTGAGTAGAGCCTCTGCCCAGAAGCCATCCAACAGTCCGGAGTGTTGGAGCATGGAAACTGTCCGTTCTTGGATTGTCCGATTCATGCGTTCGGCAATCCCATTTTGCTCCGGACTGTGTGGTGCCGTAAATTCACGTCGGATGCCGCGTTGTCGGCAGAATTTGACGAATTCTTCGGATTTAAACTCTCCCCCATTGTCTGTCCGAAAGCATTTCAGCTTTCGGTAGGTTTGATTTTCTACCATAGCGAGCCAATCGGTGAAGATCGAGAAGACCCGATCTTTGGTGCGAATTGGATAAGCCCACACCTTTCGAGTCGAATCGTCAATAAAAGTGACGAAGTAAGAGGCACCGCCGAGAGACTGATGCGGCATTGGGCCACAGACGTCCGAGTGGACCAAATCGAGAGGTCTCGTTTCTCTTGGTGCTGATGTCGGGTGTGATGCGGCTGCTTGTTTGCCATACTGGCAATGCTCGCAAAATTGATGGTCCGAGAAGGAGAGTTTGGGGATGTATCCAACTCTAGATAGGTGCGTGATGCCGGCCTTGCTGAGGTGTCCTAATCTTCGGTGCCATAGTGATGACACAGGAATATCCACCAAAAACAGGTTACCCTCTCTGAGCGTAACATGTAACGGATACAGGGAGTGTATCTTGGGTCCTCTAGCAAGCAGGAGGTTCCCCCTGTGGAGTGTCCACCCTCCCGAAGAAAAACCGGCACGAATGCCGTCTTCATCTAGTTGTCCGACTGAGATCAATGGCCTTGAGAGCTCGGGTACATGTCGGACATTGTGGAGTACAAGTGTAGAGCCACCTGCAAGGTTGAGCTCTACTGTGCCGATTCCGATGATGTCACAGTGTTGGGAGTTGCCGACTCGAACTGAGTCGGAGTGACGGATCGTATATTGCCGAAATTGGGATCGATGAGGAGTCACGTGAAATGACGCGCCCGAATCTAAGAGCCATGTGCTCGATTCTTCAGTCGTGAGTAGAACTTCTGATCCGACTGGATTTTCGATTGATAGTATATTCGGGTCGTCCGGTAGTACATCAGCTGAGAAGCTGACGTAATTGATCTCCTCATGCCGGCCACTCTTCTTGTTGTTCTTGTTCTTGAGTGCGCGGCAGTCGGCTTTGATGTGTCCGGGTTTCTTGCAATAGTTGCAGATTCGGTTATCCCGTGACTGGCTCCGTCTTCGCTGATTGTTCGGCGGCCGTGAGGAATCTCTTCCTCGTATGTTCGATCGGTCTGTCGAACCTTGTACTACGTAAGCGTCGTCTGTTGAGTCTTTGGCGAAAGACTTTCTCCGAGCTGCTTCGGTCAGGATTGCGCTCGTGACTTCGGAGTATTTAACAGCCGTGGTTGACGCATTGCACACGGTTGTGACGAAAGTTTCCCATGATGAGGGAAGGCTGCTCATGAGTATCATTGCTCTGAGTTCATCCTCGATTGCCGTCCCCTGTGACGAGATTTGGGAGCTTATGCTTTCGTACTCATTGAGGTGTGCTTGAACCGAATCGGATTCTTTCATCCGCAAGTTGTAGAGGCGCCGGATCAGAAACATCTTCGTTGCGGCGACCTTCTTTTCGTAAGTGTCCGATAGTGTTTTCCACAGTTCGAATGCTGTCGTACACGATTGCACCGTAAAGTATACCGATTCCGATAGGTGCATCCGAATCGTGGCGCGGACAATTCTGTCCAGCTTCTGCCACTCAATTGGTTTGTATCCTTCTGGAGGTTCTTCATTTTCGATGGGATCGATTTGCCCCTTGACTATGAGATAGTCCTGCATTTGTTCCTTCCAGAAGTTGAAGTTCGATCCATCGAACTTTCGTAGACTCGTTTCTGACAAGCCGGATGTTGATGCCATCAAATTCGGTTTTGGTTGACGAAGCTCGGTTCGGAGTTGACTACGAACCTTGTTGGAGTGCAGCCGGTTGGCTCACCCGATATCGTTCTAGTCGGATTTGAACCCGAGTCGGTTCGGCTTCGGAACTTGCTCGAATTGACTCCGGTAGCTTGAGGGACAGAACCGACTGGTCTTCCCGAATGTTGCCGAGTCGGAGTGAGCCCGGTTCGCTTCGGATATATATGCCGAATACCGATTATTGAAACCGATTATCTGGACCGATTCGGCTTCGGGTGACTGCAGCGACGAGAGAGATGGATCCAACTGATCCTCTCGAATGTCGATCAGCCGGATGAAGCACGAATTGGGGTTGTTGTCTTGAGACCGATCTGCACCGAGTGGTTACAATGAGCGGCGAGCAGCGTTTGATGACCTCTTCGGATGCCGTTTAACAGAATGGAGCACGATCGTGTCAAAGTTGCACAAGGGGATTTCACCTCGAGCGGTTACGATCACAAGGAACGGAGTACAACCTGCTGGCTTACTCCAAACAAAGATGATCTAACGCG
Source organism: Azolla caroliniana (assembly GCF_043228905.1). Lineage (NCBI taxonomy): Eukaryota > Viridiplantae > Streptophyta > Polypodiopsida > Salviniales > Salviniaceae > Azolla > Azolla caroliniana. The sequence goes on along the minus strand of NW_028230455.1, from coordinate 11,479,463 downwards.
ATGAGATGCAGGCCTCGTTTTTCTTCTTCTTCTCTCTTCTTCGAATGACGCAGGAAACCGAATGCTGAGTCGACTACTGTGCAGGCTCTGATACCAGATGTTGAGGCAAGGTCGTCTGTGCGGAAGATCAAGTAGCATTTGATTGTGTTCTGAATACCTGCGTATGACAGTTTGTAGGTCGTTGCACAGAGAGAGAGAGAGAGAGAGAGAGAGAGAGAGAGAGAGAGAGAGAGAGACAGAGAGGCACAAAAGACTCCTTATTCCATAAAGCAATAATACAACACCCAACCTTACAAAAAGGTTACAAGGTCACTATATATAGTGACCGACTTAGGGCAACTACCCTTTATGCTAATTACATAAATGGCCAAAACGGGATAGTGTGAATACGTCCATTATACACATGTATTCGACATGATCAAGGTCTCCTGCAACCTCTCCTCCGGCTACCATCCTCAGACCGACGGGCAGGCGGAACGAACAAACCAAACACTGGAGCAATATCTCCGGTGTTTCCCGAGTTATCAACAGGACGATTGGGCCGAGATTCTCCACTTTGCGGAGTTTGCGTATAATAATGCTATTCACTCCTCGACTCGGGTCTCCCCATTTTTTGCTTATACCAGTTCTCATCCTCGCTGGTCGGTGATCGACACCCCGGAGCTACCTACCAATCCTCGTGTCGGGGATCATTTGGAGAGACTACGCAAGATCCAGACAGATCTCTCGACTCATCTTCGTCATGCTCAACAAACGCAGAAGACTTACGCGGATCGTCATTGGCTTCCCTCCTCTTTTGCCATCGGAGATCGAGTATGGCTCTTACGTCGTCACATCAAGACTACTCGACCGTGCGACAAGTTGGATTATCGACGACTCGGTCCTTTCCGTATTACGGGTAAGGTTAATGATGTCACATTCCGCCTTGATCTCCCTCCGCAGCTTCAGATACATCCGGTTTTCCATTGTTCTCTTCTTGAACCTTATAAAGCAAACACCATTCCCGATCATGTTACACCGCCGCCGCCCCCGCTGGAGTTGGACGCCGGCCCAGAGTATGAAGTTGCTGCCATCCTCGATTCCAAACTTGTTTGCAACAAACTTTATTATTTGGTCGATTGGCTCGGTTATAGTCCAAGCGAACGTACTTGGGAACCCATCGAGCATGTTGCCAATGCTCAGGATCTTCTTACTGATTTCCACCGACTGATGTCCACCGAAAGTATCCGGACAAACCCGGTCCGCAATCAGCGCCGACTCGTTCCACTCGTCGTCTTTAAGGGGGAGATAGTGTCAAGATATGGCAAGACTCGAACCCATGACCTTATGCTACATGGGTCGAGTCCTTACCATTAGACTATGAATTGTAATACGTAGGATATTATTTTCAATATTTTATGCTTTATCATAGAAAATTGATGTATATTCCAGATCTCTCTGAAACATTCTAGAAGCTTCAGGATTATTCCTAAGAACACTATAAAAGAGGGCACTAGGCATTATGTTGAACCAAATTGGTTCAACGCCAGTCTTAAGCCTTTTAGCCATTTTGTACTTATCCTTCACATAATATATTGGCTGTCATCATCATCTCTCTCTCTCTCTCTCATCCTCGCTATCTCTCCTTTCGCTTCTCTTTTTCTCTCTCTCTCTCGGGAGTCTTACGCAGTCCCGTCCTCTTAGTACTAATAGTACTGCTCTTCTTTAGTACTAATTCCATCTCTGCTTAGTACTATTCCTGACAGTCGGAGAGTAGCATGTCGTCCACGTAGATGATGAGGAAGATGGGAGAACCGTCTTGAGCTGTTTTGGTGAAGAGGCAGTGGTCCTCATCGCTCTTGGAGAAGCCGACCGACTGGACGAAGTCGTCGAACTTCTTGTACCACTGTTGGGGTGCCTGTTTCAGGCTGTAGAGACTCTTCCTGAGTCGGCACACTAGATGTTCCTGACCAGTGGCCACAAAGCCTTTCGGCTGCTCCATGTAGATTTCCTCCTTTAGATCACCGTGGAGGAATGCCGTTTTCACATCTAGCTGAATCAACTCCAAATTGTTGGTAGCCACAACACCGAGCATGAAACGAAGGGTGGTCATTTTCACCACTGGTGAAAAGATTTCGTCGAAGTCGACACGATATTCCTGTCGAAATCCCTTCGTAACTAATCTGGCCTTGTACTTTGGGGTGGTTGAGTCGGATGTCTCCTTTAGTCTATAGACCCACTTGCAAGGAAGAGCACGTCGGTTCTTCGGTAAGTCGACCAGATCCCAAGTTTTGTTGGCGTGGATTGAGTGCATTTCCGACTCCATTGCTAGATGCCAGGTGGCTGAATCGGCAGTTGCCGATGCTTCTTCGTAGGATGTTGGTTCGCCGGCGTTGGTGAAGAAAATGTCGAGAGAGTACCTCTCCGGAGGTTGCGACAGTCTCTCGGATCTTCGAGGTATGACTGGGATGGTCGCACCGGGTGTCGATGTCGGATGGTCGGAAGCCGAGCCATTCGGTTGTGCCGAATCTGTGGATTCGGTGCGAGAGAAGTCGGTTACCCATGAAACCGGTCTCGTGTTGTGTGTTGGGCCGTCATGAAGGGTTGGCACTACGGAAAATATTACCCTTCGGACTTCGATAGGCCTTTCGGCCGTTTTGTGCATAGTCAACTCATTGAACACGACATCCGAACTTCGGACGATTTGCCTGTGCTCAGGGTCCCAGAGTAGGTATCCGATCTTGCCGTCGGGTCCGTACCCGAGGAAAACGCATTTCCTTGATCTCGGTTAGAGTTTTCGGCGGTCGTCTTTCGGTATGAGGGCGTATGCCTCGCAACCGAAAATCCTCAGCTTATCATAATTCGGCTTTCTGCCGGTCCATATTTCCTGAGGTATCTTAAGTCCTAGAGGTCTACTTGGTGACATATTGATTATGGGTCGAAGCACGCTACGGTGTACCAGAAAAGTACTGTTTTTTGCCACAAAAATTGTCAGTACTTTCAATACTGTTAGTATTGAATAATTCAAAAAAAAAATTAGAGAAAAAGAAAATCGATTTTGGAGAGTGGGGTGACTGTAGTACAAGTGTCATTTACTATAGAAGGAGTGGGGGGAACACGTGAGGAGATGTTCTTCCATTTTGGGGGCTATTTTCCCCTCACGTCGATTTTGGCGCTTCCCCTCACGTCGTTTTGGTGCTTCCCCTCATACTCCTCTTCCTCTATCCCTCTGAGCTTTTCATCACAGACATTCATGTCACGTTTCTGATTTTCCTTCAATCTAAATCTCAAACATCCATGTCTGGTTGGAGAGTTTGAGTTGAGGATTTCTGATTTTTTTAGGGTTTCTGTTTTTGTTAGGGTTTAGGTTGAGGTACAGAGACTGTTCTGAGGGTTTAGGTAGCAGCCAATAGTGACTTCTTCGACAATGACTTTCTTACTTCCACCGATTGCAGTTGATGTCGTGGTGATTTGGGGCTTTTTCCACCAAATCGAGGCGGCATTGGAGGTTCCTTCCACCAAATCGAGGCGGCATATCCAACGCTCCCTCCACCATTGGAGGTTCCTTCCACCAAATCGACGCTGCATATCCACGCTCCCTCCACCATTGGAGGTTCCTTCCACCAAATCGAGGCGGCATATCCAACGCTCCCTCCACCATTGGAGGTTCCTTCCATCCATTTTTTTATTTTCAGTACTAAAATGTTTCATTTCTTCATATTTTAGTACTAAATTTTTAGAATTGACATTTGTCATATTTGATATGTAATTCTAATGTTTGAAACAAAATATTTCTCACTTTGCAGGCCACATTTAAAAACATTTGATTGTGTTTTCTTGGTTGAGTCTACATAACATTAACTACTTTCGCAAGACACTTAATTTTTGTGGATAAATCTAGTGACCGAATGGGGGTTCCTAACGAGAGTGAGTTGTCAAGTAACTCATGCATATCTTAAAGGACTAAGAGATGAGTGGTTCTTCACATAGTCCGTTATTTGGTAGAAATAACGAAGAGATTTAGTGACGAGGATTGTAGGGATATTAGTAAATGTGTACTGCCGTGAGTAGAGCCTTTGCCCAGAAGCCATCTGACAGTCCGGAGTGTTGGAGCATGGATACAACACATTCTTGAATCGTCCGATTCATGCGTTCTGCGATTCCGTTTTGCTCCGGACAATATGGTGCCGTATATTCACGTCTAATGCCGTGTTCTCGGCAAAATTTGATGAATTCATCAGATTTGAACTCACCTCCATTGTCGGTTCGGAGACACTTCAGTTTCCGACCGGTCTGGTTTTCGACCATTGCGAGCCAATCTGAGAAAATCGAGAACACCCGATCTTTGGTTCTGATGGGGTAAGCCCACACTTTCCGAGTCGAGTCGTCAATGAAACTGACGAAGTACGAGGCACCACCGAGTGACTGATGTGGCATCGGGCCACAGACGTCCGAGTGGACTAAATCGAGCGGGCTCGACTCTCTTGGTGCTAATATCGGGTGTGATGCGGCTACCTGTTTGCCGTACTGGCAATGCTCGCAAAACTGATGGTTCGAGAAGGAGAGTTTCGGGATGTATCCGGCTCTAGATAGGTGCGTGATGCCGGCCTTGCTGAGGTGTCCAAGTCGTCCATGCCATAAGGATGACACAGGGATATCTACTAGAAATAAGTCACCCTCTTTGAGTGTGACATACAAAGGGTACAATGAGTGTACCTTTGGTCCTCTAGCAAGCAGGAGGTTCCCTTTGTGGAGTGTCCACCCTCCTGATGAGAAACCAGCACGGATGCCAGCTTCATCAAGTTGTCTGACGGAGGTCATGGGTCGTGAGAGCTCAGGAACATGTCGGACGTCGTGTAGTACGAGTGTAGAGCCACCCGGAAGGTTGAGCTCTACGGTGCCAATTCCGATGATAGCACAATGCTGCGAATTTCCGACTCGAACTTAGTTGGAGTGCCGGTCCGAATATTGCCGAAACTGTGATCGGTGAGGTGTCACGTGATACGACGCGCCCGAGTCCAGAAGCCATGTGCTCGATTCCTCAGTCGTAAGTAGAACTTCTAATTCTACTAAATTCTCTATGGACAATATGTTTGGGTCGGTCGTCAATATCTCGGCTGAAGAGCCGACGTAGTTGACTTCCTCATGCCGGTTACTCCTCTGATCAGCTCTCTGAGCTTTGTCTGTCTTTGACTTGAGTACCCGACAGTCGACCTTGATGTGTCCCGGTTTCTTGCAGTAGTTGCAGATTCGGGTTTCCCGGGACTTGCTGCGGCTTCGCTGATTTGTCGGCGGTCGGGAAGAACTTCTTCCCCGGTTGTTTGATCGGTCGGTCGAACCTTGTACTACATAGGCTTCTTCTGCCGAGTCTTTGGTGAAAGACTTTCTCCGAGCTGCTTCAGTCAGGATTGCACTTGTGACTTCAGAGTACTTGATGGCAGTCGTAGAAGTGTTGCACACAGTTGTAACGAAGGTTTCCCAAGAGGAGGGGAGACTGCTCATGAGTATCATTGCTCTGAGTTCATCCTCGATTGTCGTCCCCTGTGACGAGATTTGGGAGCTCAAACTTTCGTACTCGTTAAGGTGTGCCTCAACTGAATCGGAGTCTTTCATCCGCAAGTTGTAGAGGGTTCCTCGATTACGGTGACGATGAGTTCGGCTACCGAGTGTGGGACCTGGTCGACAAGAAGGTATTCCGGAGTCGAGATCTTATCTTCATGGAGGACAAGACGCTCGCCGACTGGGAGTGAGAGAAGAAGGTAATGAACTCCGAGTCGACCGGTAAGGATCGACTCTACGATGAGCAAACCCAACCGGCAAGAGACCGGTTCGCACTCGAGGGACCAGCCGGTTACGGTGAGGATACCGAATAGGCTGAAGAAGAAGTAGAGGAAGTTGAAACCGGAACCGGCCAAGACCCCGAATCGGATTCGGATGAAGAGCAAATGGAGGAACCAGTTACTGAAGCCCGAAGATGGAGATATCCTCTCAGAGAGAGAAGGGCCCCCCGGAGATTTCCGGATGCAGAGCATGTTCTGTTGACCGATGAGGGGGAGCCGGAAAGCTTCGAAGAAGCGAAGGATGACACCCACAACCGCAAATGGTTAAGTGCCATGCAGGATGAGATGGATTCCATGCATGAGAACCATACGTACGAATTGGTGGAGTTGCCAAAAGGAAAGCGGGTACTCCGTAACAAGTGGGTGTACAAGTTGAAACCGGGAGACGCCGGCAACCCCCCGAGATACAAAGCCAGGATCGTGGTGAAGGGGTTCCAGCAAAAGAAGGGCGTGGACTTTGACGAGATATTTGCTCCGGTAGTAAAGATGACCTCCATCCGGACGGAGCTGAGTATAGCGGCAAGCATGGACCTCGAGGTAGAGCAGCTAGACATGAAGATGACATTCCTTCACGGTGACCTCGAAGAGGAGATCTACATGCAGCAACCGGAAGGATTTGTGGAGAAAGGGAAGGAGTACCTGGTATGCCGGCTTTAGAAGAGCCTGTACGGACTAAAGCAGGCTCCCTGTCAATGGTACCAGAAGTTCGACTCCTTCATGGCCGATCAAGGGTACCACAAGACGCAGGCTGATCACTACGTGTTTGTGAAGAAGTTTGAAGGAGGCGACTTCCTGATACTCCTTCTGTACGTGGATGACATGTAGATCGTTGGACGGGACCAAGTCAAAATACGGATGCTGAAGAAGGCACTCAACCGGACCTTCTCAATGAAAGACTTGGGTCTGGCAAGACAGATGTTCGGGATGCATATTATCCGGAACCGGTCAGTGAAGCAATTATGGCTGTCACAGGAAAAGTACGTGACAAAGGTGCTTCACCGGTTCAACATGTCAGATGCGAAACCAGTCGGATTGACACTTCCGGCAAACTGCAGGCTATCCGGTAAGCAAAGCCTGAAGACGAAAGCAGAGAAGGCGGATATGATGAAGATTCCATATGCCTCTGTCGTCGGGAGCTTGATGTACGCAATGGTGTGTACCTGACCGGACATAGTATACGTAACCGGAGTGGTGAGCCGGTTTATGAGCAATCTTGGCAAGGAGCACTGGAACGTGGTCAAATGGATACTCCGGTACTTGAAGGGCACCTCAAATATGTGTTTCCGATTCGGCTCCGGAAAACCTCAACTTGACGGTTTTACCAATTCGGACATGTCGGCTGATGTGGATACCAGCCGGTCTACATCCGGGTATGTAATGACATATGCAGGGGGAGCTGTTTCGTGGCAGTCGAGGCTGCAGAAGACGGTTGCATTGTCAACAACGGAGGCGGAGTACATGGCGGCTGTGGAAGCCGGCAAGGAAATATTATGGATGAAGGACTTCATCGGAGAGCTCGGTATCCGGCAAGATGAATACCAACTCTATTGCGATAGTCACAGTGCCATCCATCTTGCTAAGAATGCGGCCTACCATTCCCGGACGAAGCATATCTAGCGAAGATATCACTGGATCCGGGAAAGAGTAGATGACCAGGAGTTCGCACTGACGAAGATCCACACGGTTGAGAACGGGTCAAATATGTTGACCAAAGTGCTGATACCCGACAAGCTGGATGCATGCCGAAAGAGGATCGGACTAGTAAGACACCCCATGCCGGAGTGAAGGGGGAGTTTGTTGGGAGACAGGTCCCTCCGGATGGGAAGGGAGAAGAACAGTGCTGATAAGCAAACTCGGCCGAGGCCAAAACCGGATGAGGAGTACCCAGCTACGGAGAGCCGGATGGTGCAGACCCGGTGAGAACTGAATGGGGAGTACCTAGCTACGGAGAGCCGGATGGTGCAGACCCGGTGATAACCGGATGAGGAGTACCCGGTTACAGAGAGCCGGATGTTGCAGACCCGGTGATAACCGGATGAGGAGTACCCGGCTACGGAGAGCCGGATGTTGCAGACCCGATGATAACCGGATGAGGAGTACCCGGCTGCGGAGAGCCGGATGGTGCAGACCCGGTGATAACCGTATGAGGAGTACCCGGCTACGGAGAGCCGGATGGTGCAGACCCGGTGAGAACTGGATGACGAGTGCCCGGCAAGATCCGGATGATGCAGGCTCGATAAGGAGCGCTCTCCAGATGAAGAGACATATTTGTAAATATGTTTCTGAGAGTCCATCGTGGCTATATTTGTAAATAGCCGAAAAGTCATATTAGTATAAATATGACTTAGGACAAACTTTTATAGTGTTGTTGTCATTCTCGTTGGTGCAAGGAGAGAGAGAGCGTGTAACTGTGTATAGAGAGAGAGAGAGAGAAAGAGGTTGTTGCCTCTGTTGTAACCGCCGCCTGTGGCGAGGATCGTGAGCACGAGGTCGTTGCCTCCGTGAACTCACAGTTGTACGTTTTAACATAGTGATAGTTTGCAGCCTGTGGGCTGCCATGGTTTTTCCCTCTTAGTTTGGGTTTTCCACGTAAACATCCTGCGTACTCGTCTCTTCTTCGTGTCGTTCATTATTTCCCGTTTTCTGTGTATGATTCTAAGCTCGGGTGTGGCCGAGCGTCGTGTAGAAGGAGTGTTTTAGTTCCCATCAGTAACTTGAGGGACAGAGCCGACTGGTCTTCCCGAATGTTGCCGAGTCGGAGTGAGCCCGGATCGCTTCCGAATATATATGCCAAATACCGATTATTGAAACCGATTGTCTAGACCAATTCTGCTTCGGGTGACTGCAGCGACGAGAGAGACGGATCCAATTGATCCTCCCGAATGTCGATCAGCCGGATGAAGCACGAATTGGGATTGTTGTCTTGAGACTGATCTGCACCGAGTGGTTACAACGGGCGGCGAGCAGCGTTCGGTGACCTGTTCGGATGCCGTTTAACCGAGTGGAGCACGATCGTGTCAATGTTGCACAAGGGGATTTCACCTCGAGCGGTTACGATCACGAGGAACAGAGTACAGCCGGCTGGCTTACTCCAAGCGAAGATGATCTTACGCGATGAGATGCAAGCATCGTTTTTCTTCTTCTTTGTTTCCTCAAAATACAAAACAAAAAAAAACAGAATGTTGTGATCCAAAGATTCGTATGGCAGCCGGCAGCGGGATGAAGGACATCCAAGCTCTGATACCAAATGCAGGAAATGGACAAGGCCGTCAGTGCGGAAGAGATCACAACATTCTGAATCGATGAGGAATAAATTACCTGCGTATGAGAGAAGGAAGAACAGAATACGTAGATTGAGAGAGAGAGAGAGAGGCACAAAGAATATGTCTATATTCATTAAAGGGCAACCGTTACAACAATGAACAACCAACCTTTACAAAAGGTTAGAAGGTCACTTTATATAGTGACTCACTTAGGGCAACTGCCCTTTATGTTATTTACAGAAATAGCCCGAACTTGGGCTCTCTAAGAGGATAGTGTGAATACGTCCATTATACATTTGTATTCGACAACTTCCTCAAGCCTTCAGACTTTGTGCTTTCGTCAACTACTATCACCACTTCAAGCAGACATTGTCGTCGCAATCCAGGATGCAGCCTAGGACCAATTTTTTGCAAAGCATCAACGTACTCGTGACGAAAGAACCTGGTGCGCTCTATACATCACATCTTCTTTCTATAGTCATTATCATTATTGTGGTCTGGTGCGCTCTATACATGGCATCTTCTTTCTATAGTCATTATCATTATTGTGGTCCCAAGCTAGCAACTTGGCTTCTTCATGTGTAAACCCAACATACACTTTACATTCTGCATATTTGAAGAACGAGGTAAGAGGATACTCCTTCACAAGTTGACGTCGGGCTTAAGCAGAGTGGGATCCTCCAATCACGTAGTATGTGTAATCATCAGCTGAACTATACTTGAAGTCAACTACAGTTCGACACTAATCTTGATCTACCATTACTAAGAATGGCACTACAATAGCATGTGGATTTATCTTCATTTTTCTTTTCAAATTGTGCACATGCACTGAATGTGGCTCTTTTATCTCTAGAGCTCTTCGTCTTGTTTCCGGACCAATTGGTGGCCTCTGAATAGAACAAATCGGTAAATGAAATAGTTGTCCCTTACAGACAAGCTTCGTCTTTACAATATTTTCTCGAATCCGATTTTGCTTTGAGGTGAGGATTCTCGAGGCATTCTGGCCACCTGGAGGAATTACTTCGAGTAGTGTATCTTCCTCGAACTCGAGTACTTTGGGCTCGTCCTCCTCAGGATGTTGTCGTTTCTTGTACTTCTTGTGTTCTACTTTTCCTATTTTGGCAGACTTCGGTGGGGTGCATGCTTGCGCGACCATGAGTTCTCCTTTGATATACGGGCGCAAAGCAACAATCAAATTGTTTTTTATTTGTACATCTTTCTTTAAGGCTTTGGGGTGGCAGGAGTCTGTTATAAAATTGCCTTCATCAACCACAACTCTTTGCATCCCCATTGAGCTATCAACATGTAAAAGCAGGTTTGATGAGTCATTGTCCTCATATTCTACGTTCTTTATTTGCTCATAGTTGAAAGTCTTTCCCACTTGAAGCTTTCCTCCCCCTTCGGATTTTGCAAGTATGAGGAGCAAATCCCCTTCTTCCTTGGAATAGATCATTGTCCATTCCACAAGGTGGTAGGTCTTGAGGCGAGGCTCCCTAGTCTTTTCAGCTAAAGTCTTCATGATCGTATTTCTGCCCGAAGACTTGGAGGTCCCATCACCTCCCGAGTCAATCAGAGTTTTCCGAGATTCTTGCTTATGCATGTGGTCAACATGTTTGGTTGGGGAAGGAATCTTCAATTTGAAAGATGGCACCTTCTTACGCGGTTCACTGAAAACAACAAGTTAAAACACAATGATATAAACATATTCTTAAAAATAAACACTTTAAACCTTATAACAAAGGTAAAGTTGATCAAAATTAGTAGAAAAACACTCAAATTTAAATGTAAACTTGTATAAAAAACACGTAAGAAATCGGTAATAAAATAGCAAAAAAGTTACTATTTATAGTATATCAATCCTAAAATTTTCCTCCAACGAGAACTCGAGTTCCCGTTGAAAGCAACACTCATTCAACGAGAACTTGATGCACTGCATTGAGTTCCCGTTGAAAGCAACACACATTCAACAAGAGCTTGATGCACTGCATTGAGTTCTCGTTGAACGCCACCCTCTTTCAACCACTGCATCGAGTTCTCGTTGAATGAGTGTTGCTTTCAATGGGAACTTAATGCAGGGCATTGAGTTCTTGTTAAATCTGGCGCAGCGGGTTATGGTGGCCAACAACCCTCAAGGATGTCGTCCGGTATTGTAAAGAGTGCGATCTTTGCCAATGGTTGGGCCACCCAACAGAATAGGTTCGGATGCCCCATCAACCGGTGTTGCCATTAGAACCATTTCAAAAGTGGGGGCTAGACTTCGTGGAACCATTTACGCCACCGGCAATGCGCATAGGAAACCGGATCATTGTAGCCATTGACTATTGTACAAAATGGGTGGAAGCAAAAGCTCTCTAGGACAACACCGCGACATCGACAATGAAATTTTTGTATGAGTATATATGGTGCCAGTACGGATGTCCGATCGAGCTAATCAGCGACCAGGGAGAACATTTCCTCGAGCACATTGTGGAAATCCTAACAACATTCAATGTGGTAGTTCATAAACGCAATACGCCATACTACCCACAGGCGAACGGATTGGCGGAATCAACGAACAAGACGTTCTAGAACATTCTCCGGAAAATTGTAAATGAAAACCGGGTGGATTGTGTTGTTGGGGTGGGGGGTGAAGCCTAGAATGGCTTCACCCCCCTCCCAAGGGGGTTACATGTGAGGGAAAGAGAGAAATAAAGAAAATAGAGAATGACACAAAATGAGAGGGGGGAAAATGTATAATACATCCAATGTAACGGTTACATGACCGTTATAAATAAGATAGTTACACATTCTTGTACACATGCACATAATTGTGCATGTGTCCATACACATATTCATCCTCACACACTCATTTACTTTACACATACACAACAACCACATCATTACACATACCCTTATGCCTCCCCGTATATTCTTACGGTTAACAGATTGGGACACCAAATTATACAACGCATTATGAGCTTATCGGACGGCGTATAAAACGAGTATCTGGACGACACCGTTCCAAGTGGCATTTGGGCTAGAGGCCATCATGCCTATGGAGTTCCAGATCCCCAGCTTACGAATCTAGGTTCGGGAGCGATTGAGTGAAATGGAGTCTGAAAAGATACAGTTGGCGACACTGTGCGAATTAGAGGAACATTGGATAGCTAGCTTGTTGCAATTGGAGGTGCAACAAAGGTGAAGGAAAGCTTTCGTGGACCGGCATAGGCGCGACAATGAGAAGGAATTTGGCATCAGAAGGCTGGTATTGGTATTCCAAACCCAGATGCACAGCATGTCGGGGAATCTGCGATTCCGGTGGACTGAACCATTCTGGATTACAAGGGAGTTCAACGGGTCTTACCAACTTGGCATGCTGGTTGGTGAGATACTGAAAAAATGGGTTAACGGGTTCCAGCTAAACCGTACAAAGGACCAATGCCGGAAAACCCATTCCAAGAACCGGAGGAACGGTAGAACCAGCAAACCGGCGATACGTAGTGACTGGTGAACTTCCGTCGACAATGGAGCCGGTCCAACCAGACACCAAAGAATGACCTAACGGCACTTGGTACGACGAGGTACTTCAGGCTGTACGAAAGAAAAAAAGAAGAAAAAGAGATCATCATGCAAAAGTTGCATGCGCGGGAAATATATATATATATATATATATATATAAAGAGAAACTATTCGAAATTTTGAATGGCCACAATGAAAAAGTGTGACATCAGCCCATTTAAAGCGCACCATGCGGAATCATAATGCTATTATTGTACACGACATGCATGCGCGGGAATCAAGAAGAGGCGACGACGAAAGATGGGGCCACAAAACTTCGAAACGAACGAAGGAGTCTCATTTCGAGAACGCAAGATCTTGAGAGCATAACAGAGCACACATGCAATCAATAGAGCCCAAGCATTCACCAGCAACTTCGTAAGACAAAGAAGAAGATATAGGACCAATGGCGCTCTCGGCCGCTACCAGAGACTGGCTCAACAAGCACAGCCTAGAAGGATTCCTCTGGGTAGCAAATGCACCACCACACGAAGAACCGGGGAAGGTCGCATCAACAATCGACCTCAATGAAATATCCAAAGGCACGATGCAGGCTCTCGTCGGATTGCTTGTCGGAGGACTGTGTTCCATCGAAAACCCCTCCACAAACATCCTGACCGAATAGTTCGGGGAATACTCCATCGCTAGCAAATTGTACCAAACACAGGGCAGCAAGGATCCCCTTTTTAGGGAGGTGGCTCACATTTAATTGGAATACGAATTTGTGTATCCCTAACCATGCCAAAGGATAGGGCCAGATTCATCATAGCAACATTCGATGGCCTCAGGGTGGACTGGCCGGTAATTATAGCCGACTCTCTACAGATACGCATCGTGTCCGTAGTTGATGGGAAGAAAGCATGGTGCGGGTTAGCACAATGGCTAACATTATTGGTACCCCCAACACGCGCCATCAAGCCGAAGAAGTGAGCCCGGTCGGAAATCACACTGAATAAGTCATCCAAACGGCAGCAACTCCTATCAAAGCACACCCCGAATGGACAATAAGGGACTCATCTCAGTAGGAAGAAGTACAAACGACCCAGAGATAGGAGCTGATGGAGCCAGTTTCGGAGAAACCGGCTAAACCAATTAAAATCAAGCTGCGCCGGCATGACAGGGGCACGGACGACCTGGTCCAGAGGGTGAACCAGGAAACCACGGAGGAAGAGGTTGAAGAAGAACCAACCGAAACCCTTCAACGTCGCCCAAGGATGCGAGACAATGAGCAGCATGGGGAAGGATCGGGTCCGGAGCAGGACAGTACCTCGAAGCCCCAGCGGTGGTGGAACCTAGGACGGAGGAAGAACTGGTAAAAAGACTAGAAGCGATGACAACAGTTCAATAGGAACCGGTTACAGAACAATTTACCTCACCGGGCCTTCAAGCGCAACAACACAAGGAACGTCGTCCGGAGCGGACATCGGAGGACGAACCATTGATCCAATGGCTTAGGGAAGAGCACGATCGGAACCAGAGCCAGTGCAACAGTTTGCTACCCTAACACAACACGGAACCTACTGCCAGTTGTTAAAGTGGTTAGGAGAGTAGGTATCCAATGTGGATGACTGAATGGATGACGAACAATGGTGGAAACCGAAATAGAATGGCTAAAAGAAAAAACCCGGCAACAGAAGGAGAGTGGAACGAGCACACCCAATTAAACCGACGACCAAAGTAGAAAATGAACGATTTCGAAAAGCTACACCAGGCCCACAAGCAGCTTGAAGTAGAACACAAGAAGCTGGGGTCAGATTTTGATCGCAGCAAGAGAAATTGAAGGAAGTGCGGACGGAATTGGCAAAGAAAATGGAGGTGTTGGCGAAAGAACAAAGGATGTGACGGGAACTACAACGCTCCTTATACGCACCGCTCGGCCACAACCGAGCTTAGAATCATACACAGAGAATGGGAATAAATCGCACGACACAAACAAGAGAAGAGTACACAGGATGTTTACGTGGAAAACCCAAACTAGGGAAAAAACCATGGCAGCCCACAGGCTGCAAACTATCACTATGCTAGAATGTACAACAGTGAGTTCACGGAGGCAACGACCTCGTGCTCACGATCTTCGCCACAGGCGGTGGTTACAACAGAGGCAGCGACCTCTTCCTCTCACTCTCTCTCTCTCTCTGTACACAGTTACGCGCTCTAATCTCGCGCAGACAAGAATAACAACAACAGTAACTATAAGTTTGCCCTAAGTCATATTTATACCAATATGACTTTTCGGCTATTTACAAATATAGCCACGATGAACTCTCAAAAACATAATTACGAATATGTCTCTTCATTCGGTTCTCACCGGGTCTGCAACATCCGGCTCTTCGTAGCCGGGTACTCCACATCCGGTTCTCACCGGGTCTGCACCATCCGGCTCTCCGTAGCCGGGTACTCCTCATCCGGTTCTCACCGGGTCTGCACCATCCGGCTCTCCGTAGCCGGGTACTCCTCATCCGGTTCTCACTGGGTCTTCACCATCCGGTCCTCCGTAGCCGGGTACTCCTGGTTCGATTTCGGCCTCGGCCTTTGTTCATCGGCATTGCTCTTCTCCCTTCCCATCCGGAGGGACCTGTCTCCCAACAAACTCCCCCTTCACTCCGGCATGGGGTGTCTTACTAGTCTGATTCTCTTCCGGCATGCATCCAGCTTGTCGGGTATCAGCACTTTGGTCAGCATATCTGACCCGTTCTCGGCCGTGTGGATCTTCATCAGCGCGAACTCCTGGTCATCTACTCTTTCCCGGATCCAGTGATATCTTCACTGGATATGCTTCGTCCGGGAATGGTAGGCCGCATTCTTAGCAAGGTGGATGGCACTTTGACTGTCGCAATAGAGCCAGTATTCCTCTTGCCGGATACCGAGCTCTCCGATGAAGTCCTTCATCCATAATATTTCCTTGCCGGCTTCCACAGCCGCCATGTACTCCGCCTCCGTGGTTGACAATGCAACCATCTTCTGCAGCCTCGACTGCCACGAAACAGCTCCCCCTGCATATGTCATTACATACCCGGATGTAGACCGGTTGGTATCCACATCAGCCGACATGTCCGAATCGGTGAAGCCGTCCAGTTCAGGTTTTCCGGAGCCGAATCGGAGACACATATTTGGAGTGCCCTTCAAATACCGGAGTATCCATTTGACCGCGTTCTAGTGCTCCTTGCCGGGATTGCTCATGAACCGGCTCACCACTCCGACTACGTATCCTATATCCGGTCGGGTACACACCATTGCGTACATCAAGCTCCCGACGGCAGAGGCATATGGAATCTTCATCATATCTGCCTTCTCTCCTTTCGTCTTCGGGCTTTGCTTACCGGATGGCCTGCAGTTTGCCGGAAGTGTCGATCCGACCGGTTTCGCATATGACATGTTGAACCGGTGAAGCACCTTTGTCACGTACTTTACCTGTGACAGCCATAATTCATTCACTGACCGGTGCCGGATAATATGCATCCCCAGCATCTGTCTTGCCGGACCCAAGTCTTTCATTGAGAAGGTCCGGTTGAGGGCCTTCTTCAGCATTCGTATTTTGGCTTGGTCCCGTCCGATGATCAACATGTCATCCACGTACAGAAGGAGTATCAGGAAGTCGCCTCCTTCAAACTTCTTCACAAACACGTAGTGATCAGCCTGCGTCTTGTGGTACCCTTGATCGGCCATGAAGGAGTCGAACTTCCGGTACCATTGCCGGGAGGCCTGCTTCAACCCGTAGAGGCTTTTCTTCAACCGGCATACCAGGTGCTCCTTCCCTTTCTCCACAAATCCCTCCGGTTGCTGCATGTAGATCTCCTCTTCGAGGTCGCCGTGAAGGAATGCCGTCTTCACGTCCAGCTGTTCTACCTCGAGGTCCATGCTTGCCGCTATACTCAGCACCGTCCGGATGGAGGTCATCTTTACTACCAGCGTAAATATCTCGTCGAAGTCCACGCCCTTCTTCTGTTGGAACCCCTTCACCACGATCCTGGCTTTGTATCTCGGGGGGTTGCCGACATCTCCCGGTTTCAACTTGTACACCCACTTGTTTCGGAGTGCCCGCTTTCCTTTCGGCAACTCCACCAATTCGTACGTATGGTTCTCATGCAGGGAATCCATCTCATCCTGCATGGCACTTAACCATTTGCGGCTATGGGTGTCATCCTTCGCTTCTTCGAAGCTTTCCGGCTCCCCCTCATCGGTCAGCAGCACATGCTCTACATCCGGAAATCTCCTGGGGGGCCTTCTCTCTCTGAGAGGATATCTCCATCTTTGGGCTTCGGTAGCCGACTCCTCCATTTGCTCTTCATCCGAATCCGATTCGGGGTCTAGGCCGGTTTCGGTCTCAGCTTCCTCTACTTCTTCTTCTGCCAGTTCGGTATCCTCACCGTAACCGGCTGGTTCCTCGAGTGCTAACCGATCTCTTGCCGGTTGGGTCTGCTCATCGTAGAATCTATCCTTACTGGTCGACTCGGAGTTCATTATCTTCTTCTCCGACTCCCAGTCGACGAGCGTCTTGTCCTCCATGAAGATAATATCTCGACTCCGGAATACCTTCTTGTCGACCGGGTCCCACACTCGGTAGCCGAACTCATCATCACCGTAACCGAGGAATATGCATGGCCGGGTCTTTGGATCTAACTTTCCTCTCCAGACCTTAGCTACATGCACATACGCGAGACAACCGAACACCTTCAGATGCCGATAGGACACTTCCTTACCGGTCCAGACTCTCTATGGCATGTCTCCGTCCAAGGGTACTGAGGGTGATCTATTTATCACATATGTCGCCGTCGACAGTGCCTGAGCCCAACACTTCTTGGGTAGTTTTGCATGCGCTAGCATACTGCGGACCCTCTCCATTATGGTCCGGTTCATCCTCTCGGCCAGTCCGTTTAGTTCCGGCGTCTTTGGCACAGTAAATTCGAGTCGGATTCCCTTCGAGCGGTAGTACTCCTCGAACTGCCCCCAGTATTCTCCTCCGTTATCTACTCGAACCGCCTTCAGTTTCCGGCCGGTTTCTCTTTCCACTCTCGCGTGCAGCTCTTTGAAGACGGATAGCACCTAATCCTTCGTCTTCAACGGTGTGGCCCACAGCTTCCGGTTGTGGTCATCTATGAACGTCACGAAGTACTGCGCTCCGGCATGTGACTTCGTGTCTACCTGACACACATCCGTATGCACCAACTCCAGTGGTGCATTATGTCTCATCGGTGGCCTTGGTCGGAAGGAGGTCCGGTTTTGCTTACCGGCCAGACAAACAGTGCACTTCTCCAAGTGCACGTTCTTCACTGGAATGAGGTTGTCGTCTGCAAGCCTCTTCGTCCCCTTCTCGCTCATATGACACAGTCTCTTGTGCCACAGCTCACCAGCAGTGTCGGATGCCACATTCACTTCTTCCAGACATAACCGGGCATTCATCAGGTACAGTGTGTTGACCTTCCGGGCCCGAGCCACAATCAGGCTCCCTTTGTTGAACTTCATGACACCGTTCCGGATGCTACCCATGTAGCCTTCATCATCTAGCCAACCAGCTGATATCAGGTTCAGACGAACCTCCGGAACGTGTCAGACATCCTTCAGCAGCAACTTGCATCCGGTTGGTGTTGACAGCCACACGTCTCCTTCGAATCGGTACCGTCGGTTTCCTTGCCTTTACGGAAATGCCGACAATTCTTTTGGAAGTGTCCCGGCTTGCCGCAATAGAAGCAAGTGGGCCTCCCCCTTGACTTTGACCGTGTCCCCGATTTCTCCCGGTTCTGGGGACTACGGTTTCTATGTCTTCCGCATTCCGATTCGGTAACGAGCGCTTTGGAGTCAGAGCTCGTATCTTTATCTTTCCGACGCGCCTCCTCATCTAGCAAGCTCGACTTTACTCTTGCTAGGGATAACCGCTTTCCTTCCGGCCCGGCGTTGCCCAAAGTGACAACCAACGTCTCCCAGCTATCCGGGAGGGAACCGAGCAGGAGTAGCGCTAGTACCTCGTCGGTGAGAGGTACTTCCAATGATGTCGCCTGGTGTATCAGCGCCTGGAAGGCATTCATGTGCTCCGCCATGCTGGAGCCATCTTGGTACCGGAGTCTTACTAGCTTCCGGAATACCGAAACCTGATTAACAGCATTTTTGTTTTGAAACATTATGCCGATCTTCTCCCAGAGCTCATCAGCCTTGCTCTCCTCATTGAAGTTGTTGTACAGGCTCATGTCGATGAAGCACCGTATGTACGCCGTTGTCTTCATATGCATCACCTCCCATATCGCGGCATCGATTTTGTCCGGTCTCTTGTCCCCGAACTGAACCGGCAGCCAGAGGTCTTTAACCACAAGCATGTCCCTCATCTTCGACTTCCACACTGAATAGTTGGAGCCGGTGAGCTTGAACATGCCGCCAAACGATTCATCCATTTTCTGTGTCGTTTCGCTCTGATACCACTTGACGGGAACTCAACGCTCCTTATACGCACCGCTCGGCCACAACCGAGCTTAGAATCATACATAGAGAATGGGAATAAATCGCACGACACAAACAAGAGAAGAGTACACAGGATGTTTACGTGGAAAACCCAAACTAGGGAAAAAACCACGGCAGCCCACAGGCTGCAAACTATCACTATGCTAGAATGTACAACAGTGAGTTCATGGAGGCAACGACCTCGTGCTCACGATCTTCGCCACACGCGGCGGTTACAACAGAGGCAGCGACCTCTTCCTCTCACTCTCTCTCTCTCTCTGTACACAGTTACGCGCTCTAATCTCGCGCAGACAAGAATAACAACAACAGTAACTATAAGTTTGCCCTAAGTCATATTTATACCAATATGACTTTTCGTCTATTTACAAATATAGCCACGATGGACTCTCAGAAACATATTTACGAATATGTCTCTTCATTCGGTTCTCACCGGGTCTGCAACATCCGGCTCTCCGTAGCCGGGTACTCCTCATCCGGTTCTCACCGGGTCTGCACCATCCGGCTCTCCGTAGCCGGGTACTCCTCATCCGGTTCTCACCGGGTCTGCACCATCCAACTCTCCGTAGCCGGGTACTCCTCATCCGGTTCTCACCGGGTCTGCACCATCCGGTCCTCCGTAGCTGGGTACTCCTTGTCCGATTTCGGCCTCGGCCTTTGTTCATCAGCATTGTTCTTCTCCCTTCCGATCCGGAGGGACCTGTCTCCCAACAGGATGATTGTCTCAACGGCGAACATGTTGGAAGAAGCGGCAAGAGAAAGAATACAGCTCACCAGTAAGCACTATGACGAATTAGAACATGCAAAAATGGCTTTGGATAAGGTCCAAACTACCTACCAAACCAAGTTGTTGGATTATGATGTACAGGCACAGGCCACTGCCACCCTTATCAAGAAAATGAAGGACGAGAAGCAAGCTACAGAGGACAGTATCAAGCTCGGTGTGGAACAAATCCAGATGATAGTCACAGCATGGAAAAACCGGACGAAGACCAATATTGATGATTGTGCGGGAAAGTGTGGAATCAATGGTCGAAGCAAGCGGCAGAATTACAAATTCTCTGAGTCGATGCGGAAAATCGGAAGAAGGATGGCGACTATTTCTACAAGATGGATGATGAAAGTATTGTCACCATCCGGGAGGATTTGCAAGACGACTTCTTTTCCTTGGCCAAAACTCACCTTGAAGCCGTTCGGAGGCTGATTACAAGGCTTGATGATAATTAGCTCGGAACGCAACTTCAGTTCGAGTGATATGAACGGGAATGTCGACAACTAGAAGCGAAAAGAAGAACGGCGGCAATAAACAATCAAGATAATAAAAGAGAAGGTCCCAAATATGCTTGATGACGCATTACAGATACGAACAAGGAGTATGTCTCATAATCACGGTGACGTTGGATTGCAATTGGATGAAGACAATGCATTGGCTGTTAGTGATGATGAGGATGAGACCTCACAAAGCTCTTCTTGTTCATCGGGTGGGTCTGAAGCGGAAGGCGTCTCTAGGAAGTGATGGTTCTCATATATGAAATTAAAATATTGTATGTTACATCAATATGAAGATTCACAAATATGTATAAATATATGTGTCATTTTTTGAAAACCCTAAATTTTTGCACATGGTATAAATAAATATATTTTGATTCAATTTCCAAAAACCTTTACGCATGTGATGGTCCTTTTTGTGAAATGGCCTACTTTGTGTCTTTTTTGGATGCACTGTTCTTAAATTACGACATATTACCTGTTTCAAATGACCTGGTGTCGTGATGTTGCACGTCCAGTGGGAGAAAAAGTGAAAATACAGGTTCCACGCACATTACACAAATACAGGTAAAAATGAAAATAAATCAATAATAAATCATCCTAGGGCCTAATGACATTGAGTGCGTATAGAGGGGTGCAAGTACATTTTGAACCTTGTACTTCCAAGGTAGGAGGCAATTACATTACCACTAAAGCTACTACCAAGTGCTCTACATTTTGTATATTTCCTTGTCATATTCAGTATTCCATAGGAAACAAATGTACAAAATCGTATGCACAAAACCATGGTTTTTAAGCCTATGATTTTGTGCATGCCACAAGAAAAACCGTGTGCCCAAAAACAATGGGTCCAAGCCCATGGTTTTGTGCATGTTAGAAGCATGGATAGACCTATAAAAACCCTCGTAAGGCTTGTGTAATGGGGGGGGCTCAATATGTGATATCATCACATCACCATCAATATAATATTATTCTTCTTGTTTATCTTCTTCTCGAGTGTACAAATTTCCGATCTTCTCAAGTGTGGCATTATTTCCTCAAATCTTACATTCACATCGTCCTCTTCTCAATAACTTAACGGACGTCCTCCCTGGTCAGAAACCCTGGTTGTCCCGTTCAAGCGAAGCATGCATGCACACACATCTTCACAACATCTTCTGGTGAACCCGACGTGAAGAACGGCAAGCGAGTCAGCTATTTCAACGGTGTTGAAGTCCAAAAATTTCTAAAAGCCTATAACATTGAGATGGATTCGAGAGGTGTGAACGAAGCCATGAAGCTAGAGTACTTTTGTCGGGTGGTGGCTGAAACGATTTAGAAAGAGATGAAAGAGCTTCATGATGCTCATGACTTGTGGGGGTCCTTCCAAGAAACTTTACGAGAGGCACATAGATACAAAGAGCCAAAGAGACGAAGCCTATACGAGTTCGACCAATGGGTATCATCCTTAAAGACCCACCAAAGTGCCATGCATGCATTCATTGAGTTCGCGTGTCCCTTTTCTCAACTCTCAGAGCGGGATCGAAGATTGGTGGGAGTGAATAAAGTTCTAATGTTCGTGAAATCGATAGATCTGAAGGAAAGGAAGGCCATTAGAATCCGGCTTGAGGATGACAATGGTGCAAATAGTCTCACCGAAAATTGGGCCTATGTTGAAAGAGTATGTGAGAAAGATGGGAATCTTATCGACAACATCATGGTCCACAAGGGAGGACCAGAGGATGAGATGTGGCAATACACCACCACCAAAGGAAGAGAGCTCAAAGAGTGAAGCTTTGAAGACGCTCAACATAGAAGCTTTGATGAGAGAAGCATTCGAGAACTTAAAGGTGCAAGTTGATGTTGAAGAGGAGCTTAAAATGGAGCAAAAACTGAGGCAAATGGTGATCGAGGAAGAAGAGACCTCCCGAAAAATGTGGGTTAATGAAGTCGTTGATACTGAAGCTTAGATTCAGTATGACAATACCGAGAGAGAAGGTGCAGAACAATTCACCTTCTCATATTGCAGAGAAACAACGTTCAAGGATAAGGCCGAAGACTTGAGAGTAGGGAACGCCGCTTTGAGAGTGGACGAGCGTTTCGGAACACATGTTGTGTCCAAAACATCAAGTGATGAAGGTGCAAGAATTAGCAAAGCTTGCATGATCGAGGTAGATAAAAGGTGCAAGGCCAACATGATTGAGGAGATAGCCACGAAAAATGGCATCGAATCAGAGGTGGCTATGAACGAGTCGATGGCGCATGGCCGTGTCGAGACTTTCTCCACACATTTTCTTAAGACTTGGGTAGTTGCGTCTGAAAGCCAACATGAGACCCAAGAGATGGAAGGTGGCAGCGAGGAAGCAAAGGTTGAAGTTGATACATGCGACGAAGAGGGAACCATAATTGAGGCTTGCTCAATTGAGAGGGTTAATGGGTACGAGGCCCATGAGTCTAAAGAGATAGCCATGGAGAATGATGTCCAGGCGAAGAGGGCAGACGGAAACCATGAAGAGACTTTCCCCACAATGGTTTTAGAGACTTCGGCATTAACCGATGTAAGACCCAAGAGACGGAAGGTGGTGGCGAGAAGCAAAGGTCAAAGCTGATGCGAACAACCTTAAGGTGGAAGTGGCTAAGGGTAGCACAACAAAGGTGGACTACAAAAACGTATGGATCCTTGCATACTCGTTTGAGAGACTTGGGCATTAATCGATGTAAGACCCAAGAGAAGGACAATGGCGGTGAGGAAGCAAGGGTTGAAGCTGGTGCATGCGACAAGGAGATCAAGCAAAGCAGAATTACAGAAGTCGATGCGTGCGATAGAGAGATAGCCAAGGAGATGGCTATGGACAACACGACAAAGGAAACCACCAATCAAGATGAGAATTCCTTCACACATGTTCTAGAGACTTGGGTAGTTGCATACGAAAGACAATGTGAGACCCAAGAGACGGAAGGTGGTGGCAAGGGGATTGACAAAGCCGGTGTATACGACAAAGAGACCGAGCAAAGCTCCACAAGGGATGACGAGCGCCAAGCGGGCCAGGTGGATCCGAAGGATGTGATCACAACATCTAACAAGGATGACACTAGCATCGTGGTCAATTCTAACACGAGAGTATACCACGAATGTGGACAAAGTGGGAAGCATGCAATATGGTCACTTAAGGACCTAGTGGTGAGCATGCAATTGAAGAATGGGCCACCAAGCATAGTCAACATCAGTATTCTGATAAGGCCTTGCGAAGGCATGTATGGAACAAGAAAATTTAGGTGACCAAGGAGATGGCCGAGATGAAGGTGGCACATGCATGAGGCATGAAGCATTATGCTCGGGAGGAGCAAAGGGAGCCATGACAACCAAACATAGCAATGCAAAAGGTGACTGAATGATATGGTGGATCAGATGGCAACGACAGTTTGGGTAGAAACAAGAGACATGTTTGAAGTAGAGGACAAAAAGGAGGAAATCAAAGACCAACCACCTTTGACCCCGTCACATCACTCTTTTCTTCTTGGCACATACCAGAGGATGTGTAGTTTGGTGGGGGTGGATGTCGTGATGTTGCACGTCCAGTGGGAGAAAAAGTGAAATAGTGTGGTTCCACGCACATTACACAAATACCTGTAAAAATGAAAATAAATCAATAATAAATAATCCTAGGGTCTAATTGCATTGAGTGTGTATAGAGAGGTGCAAGTAAGATTTCAACCTTGCACCTCCAAGATAGGAGGCAATTAACTTACCACTAAAGCTACTACCAAGTGCTCTACATTTTGTATATTTCCTTGTCATATTCAGTATTCCATAGGAAACAAATGTACAAAACCATATGCACAAAACCATGGTTTTTAAGCCTATGGTTTTGTGCATGCCACAAGAAAAACCGTGTGCCCAAAAACAATGGGTCCAAGCCCATGGATTTGAGCATGTTAAAAGCCTGGATAGACCTATAAAAACCTTCGTAAGGCTTGTGTAAGGGGTGGGGCTCAATATGTGATATCATCATCATCACCATCACCATCAATATAATATTCTTCTCGAGTGTACAAATTTCTAATCTTCTCAAGTGTAGCATTGTTTCCTCAAATCTTACATTCACATCGTCCTCTTCTCAATAACTTGACGGACGTCCTCCCTGGTCAGAGACACCGGTGGTCCCGTTCAAGCGAAGCACGCATGCATGCGCATCTTCACGACACCAATGTTCTCAATGGTGTTTATTCGAAACTCCCCAATTACCAACAAATTCTAGTGCTCACGATCATTTGGATCGACTACGGCAAATTCAGTCAGAACTTTCTAGTCATCTACATCAAGCTCAATTGACATAGAAAGACAATCCATATCTTCATCGGCTTCCATCCTATTTTGATGTTGGAGATCAATTATGAATACTATGATGACATATAAAGAAAACCTGACCATGTGCCAAGTTGGATAATCAACAATTAGGCCTTTTGCATTGATCTACCTCCACGATTATGGATACATCTAGTATTTCATAGTTCTCTCTTAGAACCATGCCAAGTAAGTTCTATTCCAAATCGTACTACACCAGCTCCGCCCCCAATCGAACTTTAAGATAGTAGAGCACGAAGTTACTATTATCCTTGATTCCAAGATTGTTCTCAATAAGATCTATTATTTGGTGGATTGGCTAGGATATATAGTCCAAGTGACTGTACTTGGGAACCAACAGAGAATGTCGCAAATGCTCAAGCCCTTCTTGAGGGATTTCATCAACAATATCCAAACAAACTAGGTCCTCACCTAAGGACAACTTGTAAAACTCGTCATTCGAAGAGGAAGATAGTGTCATAATATGGCCTCAAACAAGAATTGAACCCGTGACCTTATAGTACACAGATCGAGGCCTTACAATTAAGATACCTATTGTAATACACAAAATGTTATTTTCATTTGTAATTTCATTCCGCAAAATTCATGAATATTCTAGAATACTCTGGAACATTCTAGAAACTTTGGGAATACTCTAGAAACTACTAGAAACTTCAGGAATACTCCTGAAAACCCTATAAATAACGACATATTATACTATTCACAACCAAGTCGGTTCAATGCCAATCTTAAGCCTCTTAGCTATTCCTATCCTTGTACTTCCCTTCATATAATATAATTCTAGTGATTATATTTCTCTCTCTCTCACACACACACACTCTCCTTTTCTCTCTCTTGTGATTCTCTCATAGTCTCTCGCTCCTCTCTATCTCTAGTACTAATCCTGACACTAAGGACATTTGCCTAGTTTTAGCTATATGCATAGAAATAATGACAAAATTTGCTTCTTAAATAATTCTATAAGCATTCAATAAAGTTGATTTTACTTGATTTGCTTTTTCTAAACACAAATAAGTTGTCATCATGATTGAATTGAGCATGTGTTCATTATCAACAATATCTTGCAACAATTCATGAATAATCACATCATCTTCCCTTGAGCATCCATGCATAACTTGCATATCAACAAACTCAGAATCTGCATTGTTTTCATCATATGCAAGTGGTTCATTGGTGTTGGAAGTTTGTGCTATAAATTCATCAATCTCTTTAAGGAGAATGTGATTAAGTTTTTTATTCATTTGCATTTGCATTGACACAGTCTATTATTTCATTTTCAATGTCAATATATATATGTATTGTAATCAAAACTTACCTATAGTACAGAAGATATGAAACAAATTCTCTTGTAACATTGATTGTAGAATTCAATGCATTATTTTCCTGTTCGTGGCGGGGGGGGGGATGGACCTTATGCGATGTCTGCAGTGTAGAAGTGTGTGATTTTGGAAAGCACATGTTTGCGATGCCATGGTCTTTTCGTGTTACATACACGCAAGCGCATGCGTGGTGTTTTTTCCTGTTCGTGGCTTCTTTTTCTTCTGGTTTCCCATTTGGAAAGGAGGCCTAGGGCCCAGGATGAAGAAGGAGAGAAAGAAGGAGAAGGAGAAGGAGAAATATTAACGTCTTGAGAGAGAGAGAGAGAGAGAAGGGAAGTAGAGAGAGAGAGAGAAGGAAAAAGAAGAAGAAGAAGAAGAACAGAGGCAGAGAGAAGAAAGAAGAGGAGGGAAGTAGAGAAGAGTTCCATCAACATAATTTCGAGAGGAAGAGGAGGAGGCATGATTACATCAACATAATTTGGAGAGGAAAAGGAGGAGGCACGACTATAGCAACATAATTTGGAGAGTGCTGCAACATTTTTCCTCTACCAACATTTCGGATGTCATATTGTTGATTCTAGGTTAATTATCATCCTACTATTTTTCTTTTTGTTCTAATTGGAACATAGAATCTACCAATTGCATTGGGGATCATTTGCTGGTCATTGCTTCTGATGTGGTGGTTTGGGTCATTTCATGGCAAAATGTCCACAAACACCGGTAGTAGAGATGACTGATACTTCCCATGGTGATGTGTTAATTCCAAAGTATGTCACAAAGGACAATGAGGTGCCAAAACTAAGGAACCAAATGTTGACAAAGGTAAAGGTGTCGCTATTTTGGAACATAAAGACAAATATATTGAAGAAAGAAGACAAGACTTAATAGATGATGATGGGACTTGGATTAAGGTGGCCTCTAAGGTCAATCATCTAAGGCACCAAAAAGAGAAGGTTCGTGAACATTATGGCCAAGAGAGGGGTAGCTCCTCTAAAGATCCTATGGGGGTGTCTTATGCACCTAATTATGATCAATTGAGAAGAAGGTCAAAACCGTGGCAAGGTTCACTGTATCAACAATCTAATCAAGGGACAAAACCTTTCAACCTTAGATTTGATAATAATGGTAAAATCAATCTACCATTACACAAACAAAATTGGAAAAGAAATAGTTTGCGGGGTACAATGATATCCACCAATAGACATCAACCATCTGTGCAAAATGCATTTGTAGTTTTAAGTGATTATTTCGGGGATATACCCAACATATTGGCACAATGGGAACATGAACAGGCCAACAAACATCCTAATTAGTGATTGATGGAAATAGTCACATGGAATGTAAGGGGAATTTGTTCTTCGTCTAAGCGATATACTATGTGGAAAACTGTTTTTATTAGTCAATGGGATGTATTATGTGCAGTGGAACATAAGGAGCATGCTAGGTTTGGGTCTTCTCTTCAGTATAAGCAATATCATGTGTTTTATGTTGGGGTCACTGGAGGGTTGTATTCATGCATAATGCTTATTGTAAGGGACAACTTGAAACCAACAGTGGTTCAAAGAGATGTTCATGGTCGGTTCTTGGTGGTTGAAGTTAATTATGAAGGGAATAAGATTTGGGTGGTAGGTATTTATGCACCAAATGTTGCAAGACAACGTATCAATCTGTGGAGAGGTTTACATCAAGTTTTACACCATGGAAGAGCAGGTTTTTTGTTAGGTGATTTTAACATGTGTTCAGAGGTGGGTCAATCTACTTCGATGCATGGCCTCATGGATGCTCCTGAACGAGAGGTTTGGGATTTGTTTATGATGGAGGTCTTAAAGTATGATGCATGGACTTGGATTAATGGACATGAGGTTGGTTATACTTTTCAATCTGCACAATATAGATCGACTTGGAGTAGATTGGATCGAATCTACATTATGCATGATGAGACATTCTTGCCATCGCTTATGACTATGCAAGTGTATAGGGGGATTGGATTATCAAATCACTTCCCGATTGTGTTGGACTGCACACATCAAACTATGGATGATTTTAGATCGTTATTGGGAAAACCACCATTGCGGTTTACTTCATCTTTTCTTGGACATAATAACTTTAAACATGCTATGGGCCAATTGGTGGAAGAGTTAACTAGACAAGTCAATGTTCATGGTCTTTCATCATGGGATGTTTATCTCTCTAATATTCAACACTTTACACGATATTATGGAATTCATCAAGCTTCCATCTGTAAACAAAAGATGAGTTTAATCCAACAATTTCTAGACAAATGTAATGCATTGTTGGTGAAATGTCCATTTGATGATGTGTTGTTGGATATTCAAGAGGCATTGTCACATGCTTTACAAGTGTTAGAGGTTTGTAGTTATCAACAATCATGGGTGATGGCTATGAAAAGTGAAGTACATGATCACAATTGTCATTCACATAAGTTTTTCCATGGGTTGCATGCATCTCATGCTAGGATGAATGTGGTATGCATAGAGATTGATGGAACTTTAAATACAAACCCACAAGTAATTATTGATGAGTGTGTTAAGCATTTCAAGAATCTTTTTGGACAAGAAGGTAATCTAAATGATGAGATAACACAAGCGAGATCAATGTTCTTTAACTCAATTACAACGATTGGTGGGCAACATGACATGTGGACCATGGAGGAGGATATACAAGAGGACGAGGTCGAATATCTATTGTCACATCTCTCAGTTGATAAAAGCCCGGGTTGGGATGGCATTACGAATGAGTTTTTTAAAGCATTTGTACAATAACTCAAAGGTCCTCTAACAATGTTATTCCAAGAAGTGTGGAGTTCTGGTAAAATGCCTGATTCATGGAAAATAGGCCTGGTTAAGCTTATACCAAATTTGGCATCTCCTATGTCTTTTGCTCAATGGAAACCGATATCATTAATTGCAAATAGATTTTTGCCAAAGTAATTGCAAATAGACTTCAAAAGGTATTGTCGTTTGTGGTTCATCCAATGCAATATGGGTTTATTAAAGGAAGGGATATCTTGCATAATATTTTGAATGTGCAAATGGCAGTGGATTATGCAAAAGAATCCAAACAACAAATTGTAATGATACAACTAGATATCGAGAAGGAATATGATCATGTAAGTTGGTCTTTTATTAATCAACTCTTGTCCCATATGGGTTTTGGGGAAAGGATGTCGTGCATCCCCTTGTTGGTGGGATTAGGTGCAGTGTCACACATTATGTTAAATGGTGGAGTAACTAAAGCAATACCATTGGCAAGATCACTTCGACAAGGATGCCCATTGAGTCCATTGTTATTTGCAATTGCTACACACCCGATTTTGGTGAAGATGCATGAGTTGGCAACATGTGGGGAAATAGTTGGACTAGCTCTGCCATCAGGAAAACAATTGATAGCACAAGCATTGCCCAATGATTCGTTCTTATTTCTCAAAGCGGTACCTGATAATATAGCAAAAGCCATGGAGGTGTGGAATGTGTTTGCATTGGCGTCAGGATTACATATCAATATGTGAAAGTCGATGCTCATTAGATGCACTGAGAGTGATTTGGTGGATCTTGGATGGTGTGGCCAAATATTGGATCAAGGCAATGTGTGTCAGCACTTAGGTTACCCTATTGGTGTTGATATCTCAACGTCTCAAAGTTTGAATTGGATATCGGGGACCATTTTAGACAAATTTATGTATTGGAAGTCTCAAGCATGGCCATTTAGTACTCGTCTCAAAGTGGTACAAGCTATAATGATTCCAATGATTTCTTATTTTTTGCCATTATTACCTTGGACAAAGAAATCACTTGATCAATTAGCTTGTTCACTTAAATATACATTGTGGAAGAAATAATCAAGATTGGGCATGAGTTGGGTATCATGGAACAAAATTTGTACTCCAAAACGGTTAGGGGGAGTTGCATTACTAAATTTGGAGGATCATAGGTGGCTCGAAGATTCAATCTGTTGCAAGGTATGTGCATAGGTACCCAACCTTGGGCAGAAATAATTCGTTATTTTGTGGAAAAGGTTGGTATATACCATGGGAAAACCAGAATTAGAACATCGTGGTGGCATGTTGTTAATAGTACCCGTGCATTTAAATGTTCAGAATCTATTATGGTCCTGCAATTAGTGCTTTCTTGGCAGCGATGCTTGGAATTATTTCATTGGAGCCCCCCTGAGTGTAGAAAAGATACTAATTCCTTGGCAGCAGAGGTATTGGCATCTTCAAGGCTACTACATTGGGATGGAAAAGAAAGCCTAAATACACAGTTTAATCGAATGGCCAGGCTGGGATTGGTAACAGTGGAAGATGGTATATTACAGTCATGTAGGAAAATGATGGCCTTTAGGACACTTAGAAATAAGTTTCATATACCACGGGGATATGGATACATTTGGGAATCAATATTGGCATTGCCTAGATTAGTTTTCCCGATTCCAATGTTGCTGGTTGCGAACCCATGGAAAGATTGGTCATTTGGTATTGGACAATCAATTTTTGTGGTGGACACTAATGATGTATACCATAAGTTGGCTGAAGATAGAGCTTGGTTAGCAACCAAGGTTGCAAACACATGGTATATTACTCGACATGCAAAGTGGTGGACTAGAGTTTTGGATGCAGGATGCTAGGCTCATCTTCCGTTTCGTGCTAAGGTGTTTCTTTGGCATGATTGTTGGTGGGTTGCCTTTGGCGATGGCTTTAAAACGGCAAAAGCCTAAATACACAGTTTAATCGAATGGCCAGGCTGGGATTGGTAACAGTGGAAGATGGTATATTACAGTCATGTAGGAAAATGATGGCCTTTAGGACACTTAGAAATAAGTTTCATATACCACGGGGATATGGATACATTTGGGAATCAATATTGGCATTGCCTAGATTAGTTTTCCCGATTCCAATGTTGCTGGTTGCGAACCCATGGAAAGATTGGTCATTTGGTATTGGACAATCAATTTTTGTGGTGAACACTAATGATGTATACCATAAGTTGGCTGAAGATAGAGCTTGGTTAGCAACCAAGGTTGCAAACACATGGTATATTACTCGACATGCAAAGTGGTGGACTAGAGTTTTGGATGCAGGATGCTAGGCTCATCTTCCGTTTCGTGCTAAGGTGTTTCTTTGGCATGATTGTTGGTGGGTTGCCTTTGGCGATGGCTTTAAAACGGCAAAATATTTCAAATGGGACATGTTTTTTTTGCACGGTGGTTGAGGAAGATGCCAGACATAGGTTCATTACATGTCCGGTTGCTAAAGCCATTTGGCTGGTTATATCACAAATTCGGGCATCGATAACACGCAATATTTGGTCACCTTTTAACTGGGTTTTTATTGATGACGATAAAAGGCATGCCTGCACCATCATATAAGGTCGTGTTTGACTGACTACCTTAGGTATTGGGGGATGTGGTTTAATTGGACCATGAGAAATGGGTTCTGGTTTGATGGACTTCACACGCCAGGGTAACACAACAACTTCGTAGGATGAAAGGGAAATTGATCTGGCGATTTTCGCAACTATGTTGTTTGGGGACATTGTCCCGAGAGGAGATAGAGGTATGCCATCTAGTTTTGCAACACTTGACAGGGTTTCCCATGCATTATCACTACCCATAATGTACTGAAGATAGCAAGGGTTGTATTATCATCTTGTTTTAATAACAAAACATTGATTTACGAAAAAACAGAAGAAAAAGAAGAAGAAGGAGAAATATATGTGTATGTATGTGAGAGGCTAGATTTGTAAATATGTAGAACATGAGGCCTTCATCTATCATTTTTCCTTTCTGCAGACTCAGTTAAAGAAGTTTGGAAGACACCATCATCGCCATGGGACCTTCCTTCCTTCCTTCCTTCCTTCCTTCCTTCAGCAGAAAACAGATTGGCACTTATCGAGCACGGAGAAGCGATCTCTGAGACAGACCTTTTGTCCTTCGATCCCAGATTTTGTCAGAGAAAAGTAGACAGCCCCGACTGAAGGAGTCGGATCGCTTTCCCGAGACAGAGTGCGAGAGATAAAACAAGAATCAGAGAGAAGAAGAAGAAAAGGAGAAGAACGAATCAGGAATTGAGGGGGGATCGAGAGCGAGAGAAGAAGACGAAGAAGAAGAAAAGGAGGTAAAGGAAAATGAATTTAAAAGACAGAAGGAGAAGAAGAATAACAAGGAAGAGTTATCACTGAAGACTACCACATTTGTTTTCTCTTTCACCTTCTTCTTCTTCTTCTACTGATCTGTCTTCATTGTCTGAAGTTTGAACTGATTAAGCTCTGTATGAAGGATTCGTCATCATCATCATCAAATCTCATTGTCTAGTTTTTAAGCTATGGGACCTTCTCTTCTCACAGCTTTGGAAGATTTCAACATTGTCTCTCACATTGTCTCTCTTTTGGTCTCCTCACAAGATTTGGTGTCCGCTTCTTCTGTCAACAAACTATGGAATGAATCGGTAAGCTTCAAAATTCGGCGAATCTCCATCAAATCACAAACACTTTTGAATCGTTTCTCCCATCGATTCCCGAACATTAAAGAACTCAATCTGGATCAATGTTGTGATAAGATAGAAGACTCTGATATAGATTTTGCTTCATTCTACTTCAAATTTGTTGAAAGTTTATCAATCGGACATCCAGATAGTCATCAAACCCTAATATCAGATCATAGCTTTGATCTAATCGCAAATCGATGGCCTAATCTCAAGCAAATAGGATTGTTTTTTATTCCGAATCTCTCTGATAAGGCCATCATATCTTTAGTTGAAGGATGTCCACTTCTTCAATCGATTTCTCTTCAGAATTGTGTTAATCTTGGAGATGAGAGCATCAATGGGGGCATTGCAAAATGCAAATACTTGCAAGAGCTCTCTCTTAGAGGAAAGTTTAACTTCACTCCCTCTGGCTTATCTCTAATTGGCCAAAACTGCTCAACTTTGCATCGAGTTTGTTTTGAGTTTAGTTCCTTAGATATTGGACTTGCCATTGCATCAATCTCTCATAGTTGTTCCCGCATGCAAGAAATATCTGTTAAAGTCAGAAATGTAGACCTTAGAGATGTTGCAAGGATTACAACTTTGACTTCTCTCAGGGTAGATACAAATCAATGGCCACAATTAGATGAAGCGGTGGTTTCCATCGTGCAATCAAATCAGAATCTTAAAGAGATAATGATTATGAATCAGCATCAACCTATCAGTGATATGGCTGTGATAGAGATAATTCGGAGTTGCCATATGTTAGTGAAACTCCATATCCACGCGACAAGATTAACTGGAGTTTCATTGCAATGCTTAATGGATTGCAAGTCTATTAGATCTCTCACATTAGTTCATTTCAAGAACTCAGCACAGGAAATCAGTCTTGGTCTTTGTGGACTTGACCTTACTCATCTATCAATGAGATCAGGAAGAGGGATCCGAGACATTGAGCTCCAAATGCTAGTACAAGGTAGTAAAAACCTGGAATTGCTTGATTTGCTAGGATGCAATGGATTATCGCCAATTGGCTTCTCAGCAATCTCTTCATGTACCAATTTGCACTTCTTGAACTTGAGCTTTACTAAAGTGGATAATCTTAGCTTGATGGCCATCGCGAATAACATCAAATCCCTGAAGAGATTGAGCTTAGTGAAATGTGAATCGATCTCCGATGCTGGGATAGTTGCTAGGTTTTCGACCTTAGAATCACTGAATCTGGATGAATGCCCTTGGGTGAGTGATGAAGGCCTCGGCACAATTTCCCAAGGGTGCAGACAATTGGCTCATTTGAGTTTAGGTTCTACAAGAATAACCGACAAAGGGTTATATAACCTTACGGAATGTAAATTTCTTCGGAGTTTAAGGATCTCTTATTGCAACTCAGTGGAAGGACCTGGGTTGGTCGAAATAGTTATGAGTTGCCCTTTGTTTCACTATGTTGTGATGAGTCATCGGTTCAAAGGGTCAGAGACACTGCAGAAGCTGAACAAACGGTTTTGTATAGCTCATTTGGAAGCTGATGACATGGCTCTTATTCCTTTTGGCTTCAATCTTTTGATGTAAGGATCATATTTATAATTCATTTCTTTGATTGGGCATTGCTGCAAAATTGCAGCTATTGTTCTTAACATAGTCACAGTATTCAATTGTATTTTGTTGATTTTATATGGCTGCTCTATGCACCTAGTATATTGATATCTTATCATTGATTTAATGTTTGTGATCTTTACCTTTAATAGTTGTCTCTTGTGTATCTGTCATTTTCTTTATTGTTTCATGAAGGTGCAGTGGCTCTGAAGTTGATAACTAAGAGGTATTTCTAATAGTCGAAACCTTTGCATTGTCATTGTTGCCATTTCGCTTTACTTGACATTCCTCCATTTGTGCAGTGCTAGTTGATTGTTGTCCATCACACTTCTGCATCCATGTATATAGAAGACCATGTTTTCAAGAGCATACTGATGGTCTTCTCTTAAACTCATGCTTGGCAATTGCCACAAGCATATCAATCGATCAAGAGATTAGTATACAAAGAGGCAAATAATGTCACTTATAAATCACAGAATAGCATGTTAGCACTTTACTCTTTATTAATGAAACAAATGTTGATCATGAATCTGAGGGTAAACAAGGCTGTGCACAGATGTTGACACTTCTTTTCCTCTCTATAAGAAACCAGTTAGTGGTTCTAGCGCATATAAATAATCCATTGGCTTACCAACAGATACTTGAGAAATGCACCAGGTCTTCTTAAGGACATGTAGAATAAGCTGCACCAAGTCTTGAGTCGTGATAAAAAAATGACTTCAGCGATGAATAATCATGGTGTATCAAGTCATGATCAAACATGAATTCTGGGATGAATAATCATGGTGTGCATCAAGCATCATGGTGTTATGGATATGTTACATGAATCATTAAAAGCTATATTTGACATTGTCAAGCATCTTGATGCATGTGCTATAGACCTTACAAGTATGCCTATCTTATGGTTACTAGTCAAGAGATGTTTGAATCCAAGTTCTTCACATTCATGTTGTATCAAGCTGCATGCATGTTTCCATAACTAGTCGACAATATCGCATCTAAAAAGTGTTGGCTTGATCTTCTACTTGTCAAAATACGTTCAATATATGTATTTGGAGCTCTACTTTACTTGAAACTATTCCATGGGCGAGGGTAAAATATTGTGATCTAGGTTTTCCTTGTGATTTAGAGGCATTCCATGTCTTGAGAATTGCAGTACTAATAGAAAGTAAGAAGAAAGCACTGCCCTTCAGATCATATAGGAGACTTTCAACATGATGCATAAGTCTTCAACAATGAGTTTGATGCTGAAATCATGATAATGAACTCTTCATAATTATGTAGTCATGCACATTTGCATTTTGCTTCTCAAACTAGCTTTTACACCATTGACATTGATATTTTGCACAAGACTAGTGATGATAGTAGTGTCCGATAAAAGGCAATGGTAACTAAAACACATATTGTTAACCAAATAATAAAGGATTGACATTAACAAGCATCCAAACCATGCAAGAACATCATGAATGCATATGGCATTTGCCATATCGTGAGGAGCACACCAACATTTCTAGCTAGATAGATATCATGAAAGCATATTATAAATAGGTAATGAAGTACGTAATCGCGAGGTGCTTCATATGCAAGCTCGAATGGCATTCCATGCAAAATTTGAAACAAAATGGATTAGAATATTATAGAGTCTAGACTATAGTATACTTAAGGTTGTGGTTTCAAACTAGCATTTTTAGTTTATCATATACACTAACAATTTTATCTTAAAAATGTTCACTTTGAAAACAATAGCCTAATCTTATAAAAGGCAATCGTCGCAAAGACACTTAGTTCACGAAGCTCAAACAACAAAATCATATAGCCTTGGACAAACTAGATGTCATGCAATACACATTCTTCTTACAATGCTCATATCCTCGGCCATGAAGTACCTAAATTTTCTATGTTACATCAATATAAGAAACATAACGAAGCATTGCGAGAAGGGGAATGCATGTCAATTTTCTTGTGATTTAGATTCTACCATGAAACAATCCTCGGTTTAGGTTAGAAATTAAATGGATAAACCATCATTAAAATATTGTGTATTCTTATTTTTTTGTAAGAGAAATATTGACCCAAAAAAAAATTGTTCCCGTGAAATCAACTAATTAACTTATTTGCATACCATATCAACACATTAAATTAAATATCTAGAGAATGTGATGTAAAAACAAAGCAAAGTGTTATGGTAGGATAAAAATATCAAGTGTAGGTGACATGTATCCATGTAGGTGACATGATGACCATTGACAAACCAAAGCATCAAGGACAGGTCGAGAAATATCAAGTATTAGCATGGGTATAGGTTAATTTATGGAAAACATAGACAATTCTTGATTATTTTATTTGAATAAGGTAACAAAAAAGTTAACCCACAATATGTCCTTTAAGAACATTGTACCTACTTCTAGAAAGTTTGAGAAGAATATATGTTTACATGAAAACAAAGCAAGCATCATGTAAAAGATTGAAATAAGTAGGCGTCACACATTTCAAAATTCACCTCACTTAACAATACATGGTCTAACAATGTGGAGAAAATTATCCCAAGGATCTCCCAAAGTTATGAGAAAAGAAGTAAAGATAGAAGTCAAATAGCAATGAGAGATTGAGCACAAAGCAAACAAGGTGAACAAATCTCACATACTTGCCTTATGGATTGGATAGAGAAGAGAGTAGAAATTAAATTGTATTATATTTAAGATATTAGGTGTAGATCAACTTACACCTTTCTCATAACACATTACACTTATAATTTCAGTTTCGGGAATCCCATATGTAGAGCTCAAAACTTAGTGAATAATTTAGATTATCAATTCTTAACCACCAAGCTACTTCAATTTATGTACATAGAAGGTTGGGAATCAATGCATCATGTCAAGGGTTAAAGCAAGAACAAGAACAAGGAGAAAGGAAACTAGAATATGAACATGAGCACAAGACTTCAAGATTGTGTCGAAGAGGTTGAACTAGAATGGTTTGACAATGAAAATAGCTTTCATATGTATAATCATGTTAAACTTGCGTCATACTAGCCAACTCGTTCTCATGCAAAATGTTTCAATAGTTAAGGATGATAGCCCTAATTTGGGTGGACATGAGCTCAAATCTCTAGAAAGGTTGTGCATTTTGCCCCTAACATTATCCCCCTTTTGATGATGAGCTTTGCAAGTGGCAAGGCATGTATTGGAACTTGGTTTAGAGGATAATAATGATGAAATTCTTTGACAAGAATTGGGGCATTAACAATATTCTTAGGCTCCCACGTTCAACCATTGGGCACATGGCCCAACTAATCCACCAAGTAATATTGTTTGTTATGGTGATGTCCTAGGTTTTGTCATTTGGCATATAGCATAACTAATCCACCAAGTAATGTAGTTTGTTATGTATGATCTTGAAATCCAAAATGGCTTCACCTCATACTCTAGTCTATTAGCAAGTTGAACATGAGATATGGGAAGAATAACTTGATTGGGAATAAGCGTCTAAACATAAGGTTCTAAAGGTGATACACAGAACATCATATGAAGACACATATGGGAAGAGAGATCTAGACAAAACAAAACATCATTGATATCAAAAGATTAAGAATGGACCAAGGCATTGATAATATAACTTGTCGTGTGGTTTAGTGTTCTTCACATTACATCATAACAACTAAACACAATCTCAATTTGAACTTAGGTTTGTCTATTGAAGATTCTAGACCATATTAATCTTCATGTGGCGCGCTAGTAATAGGATTTGTAGACTTGAGGATGCTGAAATATTTTCAAATGAGGGTGATGACTTGTACTTGCAACGAATGGAGGATATCCAATGGAAGAATGAATTGAATTATTGTAAGAAATCTCTCTACAATATAAGAAAACCAAATCATCTAATTCGTAATTGTTAAGTTAGCGAATATATTAATCTAAGGTTTGATTCGTGTGTACTCAATCTAACCATCATTCTATGGATGACAATAATTGGAAGAGAGCTTACAAGAGATACCAAGGAGCTTGAGAAAATGTTTCTAGAATTTTGAAATGAAATATGGCCCATGATAATAACATCATTTGGAAACCATGGTTCAATGTTTCCCCATAACTGCATCAACCATCCTAACTATTAGAGTCCTCATACACAAAAAGAAATGTGTCATCTTAGTGAATTGGTCTATTACTCTAAGAATAGTATCAAAACCTTTTGAAGAAAAAAGATCAAGAAAAGAATCTAAGAAATTTGAGTCCACTTGAGAATTAACAATGGGTCCGACACTAGAAGACCGTTCCATACACACCCATGTAGAATGGAGTGGCAGAACAGATCAATCGAACGATCTAGGAAAGGGTGACTGCAAATGCTCCAGCAAGCCGGACTAAAACTAGAGTTCTAGGCCGAAGCATTGCAGATGACAGTATATTTGATCAATCTATCACTATAAAAAGCAATAAGGCTCGAAGTGCCACATGCAATATAGTCAGGCAAACAACCGACCTATAGGCTTCGTATATTTGGATGTGAATCATATGCATTCATCCCTAGGGGAAAGGACCAAGCTGGCACCCCATGCAAAGAAATGCATATTTCTCGGTTATGGAACTGATGGGGACTTCGGCTATAGGATATAGGATCTAGAGAACCGGAAACTGATCCGGAGCAGTGACGTAGTCTTCAATGAAGACTCTATTCTCTCTTAGTGGAACTAGTCAAAAACGGTCAGCAAAAGAATCTCCTTCAACACCGACAAATTTATCATAGAAGGGCCGACTCATCGGGCCGAGTCGGAGGTTCGACAAATAGTCGAAACCGACCAAGCAGCCGCCACCCATGGTCAAGCCGACCAGATGGTCGAAGATAAGGCCGACTAGTCGGGCCGACTGGACTGTCAACACTTCAGTCGACTAGTCGAACCAACTAGTTTATCAATCGGCTAAATAACAATTATTGTTATTATAGTAATGATAGTAGTAGTGGCTACATTTGTAAATAGCCCATACAGCGTAAAAGTATAAATACACT
Source organism: Azolla caroliniana (assembly GCF_043228905.1). Classification (NCBI taxonomy): domain Eukaryota; kingdom Viridiplantae; phylum Streptophyta; class Polypodiopsida; order Salviniales; family Salviniaceae; genus Azolla; species Azolla caroliniana. The sequence continues at coordinate 11,440,383 of NW_028230455.1, read as the reverse complement.
TAGGGCAAACATGGTATGTGTGTTGAACAGTATAGTGTGTGAGCCTCTATAGGGTAGCATGACAGAGAAGAGAGAGTATGTGAGTGTGAGAGAGAGCGGTGTCGTAGTGTGAATCACATACTACGTGAAATATGTAAAATACTATATCCGATTTAAAGTACGTATAATAAATAAAATAAAATATTAAAAATATTTACTACATGCATAGGGCAAGGTTCGAACCCTGTACCTCCACGTAAACAAACCCCAACCTTACCACTATACTAGCATATTATGAATTTTAACATTATACTAAACTTTATCCCATCTAAATGTTCTAGATATGCATGGTATAAAAAGTTATTCATGCATACACACTCGAGTTAAAAGAAAAGATGGGATAGAAAGTTAATCACGCACATGCAATGTGCATGAAAACTAAACTTAGGAAAAGCATGATGCTTGCATGTGATAAACTTAGACTCTTCCAACACTATATAAGGGAGAGAGAAAGATGTATAGTGGTTGTTGCTTATTTTACAAGGGTTGATTAATATAATATAATCGTGGGATTCACGAATTTGCTAACTATTTTTCTCTCTTAATCTGAGTACTCACTAATACACTATACTCGTGGGATTCACGAATTTTTCATATCTTTCTTCTTACAACATATTTCATATTCTTCATTGCCTTAGAATTTTCTTTTCTCCTAGTCCAAAACCTCAATGGTTCCTGCCCGACTCACGCAACGATCCGGAGCCGAAAGGCACGACACAAGTGGTGAACCCGACGTGAACACGGGTGGCAAGGAGATGGAAAACCAACCGGAGGCTAACAACATGATGATGATGTTCGAGCGGATGCTTCAAGAACAACATACGATGTCGGAGATAGCAGCTCGTGCAACGGATCAGGCAATTCAACGGAAAGGACGTATTGCGCTATCTTCGGGACTACAAGGCGGAAATGATACGGTGCGGGATTTCAGAAGGACTGCAAGTGACATCCTTCAACCAGGTGGCTACCGACGAGCTTCAAGCAAGTATCCACGGGCTACGACAACAAAATCCGATGTGGGAAGCGTTTGAAGAGGCGCTAAAGACCACGTTCGCTATCGAGGACTCCTCCAAGGCAACGCGGAGAGGATTCGAGGATTGGGTGGAAATGCCGGACAAGGGGATGAAGGTCCTCGATGTGTTTTCAGCATTCGAAAGTCGGTTTGGGAGGTTGTCTGTGAGAGATCAAGCTATCCTCGCACCAGACAAAGTTATCATGTTCTTACGAGTCGTAGACGTCCAGGACCGGAAGGATCTTGGAGTGCTTCTAGAGGACACGACTACCGAGAGTGGCCTCACCAAAACATGGGAAAGCGTGCGGGATATCGTCGTGCAATACACAAAGAGGGGGCAATGGCTTGCCAACGAAGAAAAGAGGGTTTCGGAACCGACTCCGAAACCTAGATCCGGATCGGAAGACCATCAACCGCGGGCTCGGGAAGCTACGACCGAGAAGGGAATCGACACAACTACAATGGAGCAATTGCTGAAGGAGATGGAGAATCTAAAAATCGCGATGGTCAAGAAGGCGGATGACCGTCCCACAAGTTCCAAGTATATGGACCGTCGGTGTATATGGTGCGATAGCACCGAACATGATCGAAGAGATTGCGACGAGCACAAGGAAGTGCTACGACGAGATCTTATCTACTACGAGGGAAATTGGATTCATTCGATGGACTCTCGAAAGCCGCTCCGACCGAACTTCCGAAAAGGCGGCATGAAGGTCCTAGAGGAAGAAATAGCGACGAAGAGCAATTACGCAACAACTGCGGGAATACGTGTCGGGGAGTCATCGGGAGCAAAGGCATCTTTTTGGCCGGAAGTGCTAAAAATTTCGAAGAAAGCTGACCATGATGAAATCAGAAGCGCCGCGGAATGTATCCAGGAAGCTACGGGATGGGAGTGCCCCGTAGACAAGAATAGCGTGCATGCACTATGTCAATTGCATGAAGTGTATGTGGATGAAAAACGACGGCGCACGGATGATGCGGCCGGACCATCAAAGACACCAGAAAGTTCGAACTGTAAAGGGAAGGGGAAAGGAAAAACAATTCCAGCATTCAAACTCGGTTCGAACATCGAACAACAGACCGACCTAAAGAAGGTGTTCGAAGAGAGAATCCTTGATAGTCGAGTGGAATTTTTGCTTCGAGAACTACTCGGAATAGCAAAAAAGGAGTTCCATGATCTTCTTGTGGATCTCGTGAAAAGAAAAAGACAAACTACGGAGGAAAATGCACCGATGATGAATGCAAATACTATTTTGATGAACGACACCGAAGTGGAGGACGAAATTCCGAACTCCCACTACACAAGGCCACACTGGGCACGTGCAACTACAGAGACTCCGGTCCGAATCAACAACATTAAAGAGCCCGTGCTAGCATTGATTGATCATGAATCAGAGATCAATTTGATGTCTAAGGAGTTCTACCGGAAGGGGAAGTGGCCTATTAACACCAATCATGGATGGAAGATCCGGGCGGCCACTAAAGCAACGGAATATCTATTTGCGGCTTGTCCGGATGTGACGATGAAGATCGGGGATGTCGAGATCGACCAAAATTTCTTTGTACAAGACGAGGTCTCACACTCTATGATCCTCGGGCAACCCTTTATCATGGCTTCACGGATGGAGACAAAGGTGCTCGATAGCGGTGCAGCTTTTGCACGAATTCGGAGCCAAAACATAGGGAAATCCGTCCAATTCCTAACGGTGCCGGCAATTCATGAAAGGAACAAGAGAGAGCTCTTGTCCCAAACAAGGATGGATTTTTAGAGCGGACTATTGTGGAGTGGGGAAGTGATAGTCCGAGAAGCCCTGATACCCCACACAGGAAGAAAATTCTCGGAGCAAGACAAGTACGAATCAGTCCAGATGGGGCATCTACGTACACGGCCGTAACCGGAGGAATGAAGAAAGAATACCAAAAAGTGGAGGATATGTTACGGTCAGCATCAATAATAAAAGAAGACGAAGAAATCGTGGGAATAGTCAAAGAAGTGTTCTATGGGAGCATGCTACAATGGCTTGAAGAGCTCACGGAAGATACAGGCCAGGGAGACCGGGTAGTCCCGGTGGAATCGGTCGAGATGTATGAGATCATTGTGAAAATGGGGCCAGATGTGCTCCGCAAAGAAGAAGCAATGGTAAGTACGAAATACAAGACCGTGGAGAAGAAAGTGAAACCGGCCGCAGGACCGTTACCCACCGATAGCGAGCAAAAGAGGAAAGACGTCTCGGGGGATCCGACACTTCGGAAGTCCATGGATATCGGACATGCCTTCACGGATGAGACCCGAAAGAAACTTCGGATCGGTGGAGGTGGGTTCCTATTAAAGAATGAAGAAGAACGATTATGTGGGATGCTAGAGCGACATGGGAGAGCATTTGCATTTACATCGAAAGAAATAGGATGCGCTGACCCGAAGATAGTGGAGCCGATGGTGATCTTCACGATTGACCATGTGATATGGAACTTGAAGCCGATTCTGGTGCCACGGGCGCATATTCCCAATAACATCGACTTGCTCAAGGAGAAGGTGGCGATGGGGATTCTAGAGCCATCAATTGCTCCGTACTCAAATCAATGGTTTACGGTTCCGACAAAGAATGGGTCACTCCAGTTTATTCCAGATTTGCAACCGGTGAACAAGGTCATGATCCGGAACTCTGGAGTTGGTCCGATAGTGGACGAATTTGCGGAAGCATTTGCCGGACGCGCGATATACTCCATCGGAGACCTATACTCCGGATATGACCAATTCCAACTAGCCATGGAGAGCCGAGACATCACTACCATGCGGACACCGATAGGATTAGTCTGTATATGCACACTACCACAAGGCGCAACAAACTCGATCGCACATATGATGAATGCAATGACAAGGTGCTCCGGGATTGCATTCCAGAGATAACAATGTCGTTCCTAGATGACATTCCGATAAAAGGATGCGCGGTGAAAGAAAAAGATGAGACTATGGATGATCGGGGATGCCAAAAGTTCGTAGTCAACCATATTCGTGATTGCGAGAAAGTGCTTCGAAAGTTAGAAGATGTGCACCTTACACTTTCCGGGGAGAAATCAGCCTTCGGGCAAGAAGAAAATATTGGTAGTCAGACATCTATGTGGACCCTACGGCCGAAGACCGTCACCGACCAAGATCGATGCGATTCAAGCTATGAAAGAAGCATGTGAGTCACAATCCGAAGTCCGAAGGTTTCTTGGAGCATGTGCATTCTATCACATATGGATTCCCCACTATGCACATATTACGGACCCACTCTATCACTTGTTGCGGAAGGGTAAGAAGTTCGAATGGAAACCGGAGCATACCAAAGCCGTGAAGAAGCTCAAGAGATCACTACGGAGGGCAAAAGCATTAAAGAAGCCGAACTATGACTGACCGATCATAGTAACAGTTGACACAAATCCAACCGGAATCGGATGGGTCATCAATCAAGCCGACTCGGATGGTTCGCGATATCCGATCCGATTTGGAGCAAAGGTTCTCAACAAAAGGCAACGAGGGTATGCACAAGTCAAAAGAGAATTATGGGGAGTCGTGTCGGCAATCAAATCGGATCGAGATTATTTAATCGGAGCCGAAAGGCATAACAGCGGCAACAAAGTTTAGCGAACTTGCTAAGAACCCTAAGCAGGTTATCCTCTGTGTGTATCAGAGAAGATTGTAACTGTTTTCTGTACTCTCTTTATAGTGGAATCTTTGTTCCCGTGGTTTTCCCCATTTAGAGTTTCCACGTAAAACTATGTATTCGTGTATTTGCTCTGTGTTTCTGTCTTTCTACGATATTGTATATTCCACAGTTGGTCTTTCTCACGATTGTGAAGGGAGCTAATCCCTTCAATTTATAGGTGTGCATTAAGCCTTTAATATTATACTCTAATATAACCAAAGATCGCCTATTTTTTCTTCTTTGACATTGAACCATGTTTCCATTGACAAATAAATGTGACAATAATGCATGTGAAAATAAGTGAGGTCATGGCATACCATACAATGACTATGAGGATCGTGGAGACATGGCCGCTCCGATGATGAAAGATCAAACATACGTTGGAATGGATATCGATAAGAAGATTAACATTGATGAGTGAATATCGACAAGGAGATGAAGATGACATAGAGGAGCATGGATGGACATAGTAATCTTCATTTCTTGGTGTAGGTATTCATGTACTTGTTATAGGTGAAGAGGGTCATTTGTTTGAAGTGTTAATATGAATAAAATGGCAAATATAAGCTTTCAATAAAAGAATTCCTCCCAATTTGGTTGATGGCGTCAAACCAATATGTTGGATAAATTTTGATTGAGTACATCAATGGCCCTCTCAAAGTATTAAAGAGGAATATGTGGCAACTACTCTTATAACAATCATAGAAGGATTGTGGATAAAAACTATGGTTAATGAAGTGGACATTCTAAAGCTAAGTGAAGTGAAGTTATTTTGTGACTATCAATCGTGTATAAAGTTAGCAATAAACCTAAAAATCCTTGATCAACATAAACATATATTTGGAGCATGCCATCACTCCACAAAAGAATTAGTGGAAGATAAAGAAATGTCACTGCATTACACTAATACAACAACATAGTGGCAAAACTAGTAGGACACCATAAGCAACGGAATTGTTGCACAATATTAGTTATAGACTTCTTATGATAAAGGTATAGAATGTTTACATTAACTGGGGACGTTACAACGTAAACCCTTATTATTTGTAGTATTTCTATAATACGAAACAATAAACCTTAGAAACCAATAAAAAAAATACCTTTCCCCCGAAGATATGAAAAAGTGCCCGGTTACATTCACATCCCAGCTCGACTTTTGTTCCTCTCTTTCTCATGTTACACTTGTATTACTTATTTAATCCTTAGAGATAACCACCAATTCTGATACTCCAATCTACTTTGACAGTCATCACATCCCTTTCTAGTGTTAAAGTCAATTACCATATGTTAACGTACCAACGAACATACCACATCGATAAAATGTAGTTCAGAGTGTCATGTCCCTCTGTGGTTGTGTGTGTGTGTATAGGATAGTTACTTTAAAAGGTGCCGCATAAACGAACAAAACACATTGTGCTCGCTCACGTCATCGACAATGAACATATCTCACACATGAGGCCTTGGGTGACACTTTGATTACAAACTTGCGAGTCTTGAAAAAGCTAACCATCATACTAATAGGCTTACTAAAGTCCTTCCTACTTTTAACTATACTGTTGATAATATGGTCTTTCCCATGGCTAAAGGCCATGTCCACAAAAGTTTCTCTAGGCTATCTATATGGCTTCTCACATGGGCCCATGGGCCATCACCATAAAAATGCAAGCTTGTCTTTTACATGAGCATTTAAATACCTTGTAAGCCAACCAAAAGAAGAGAGAAATTATATGTAGATATATATATATAACCTAGTGGGTGAGCTTGGTTGCAGTCAAGCTATTGATCCATGGAGAGATAGAAAAGTTATGAAGATCCTTCTCTATTTCCTCCTCCATCTCCTCCTCCTCCTCCTCCTCCTCCTCCCGGGGAACGACTCCCGCCATGATTAGCCGCCGTCGTTTCATCCTCACCTCCTCCTTCCTCTTGTGAATCTCCCTACTCACCTCATAAAGGGTGAGCTCAAGGTAATGAATTGCCCTCTCCTGCTCCTCTACTTCGCTCCTCGCCGCCGCTCGATCCGATGCTTTCAATCCTCCCGCACTTCTCGGCTTATTTACACTCCGCACTTCCGCGTCCATACGGTGGTGGTGCCTCACGGCTGGCTCCATTGCCGAATTGTTGTTTCTCGACAACTTGTCATGTACCGACATCTCTCGTGTTGATCCGCCTCCTTGTTGCACTGCCACCAGCATGCCCTTATTAGGGCTGCTTCCATCCATGATCATGGCCTCTGCATCCCCATGATCATGGTGATGGTGTGCTTGCATTGATTGGCTGAATTTGATATGAGTAGTAACGCTGCCCTTCGACACATCAGGTGGAGGATTGTTGTTGTTTCCTACGACAAAGGGGAGCCGGCACACTCCGATGCTAGCTCGGGGCCGTATGAGAAGCCGAGAAGCACCACCGACACCGCCACTAACAGGCGGTGACGGTGCGCTTAACGGGCGGTGGAGGTTAATTTGGGCGGCATTACACGAGGAACACAAAGGATTCGATACATTATGGTTGTAAAGGGTATGATGATGAAGCGGGCCAGCAATGGTGCTCGAAGAATTACTAGTGCTATACTGGAATTGGTGGTGATGATCGATCGTGCAAGTGCTCTCGGACGCGGAATCGTTGTTGTTGTTGTTGTTGTTGTTGTGCGGGCTGCACGATTCCACCAAGGGGGGGCTCGGAGGCGTGAGGCAGCGGCTCCTCCGCTGTTGCATATTCAACATGAGGAGCTGCTGCTGGGTACATAGATTCCCAGGGGGGACATTGGCTGATCTGGAGGTGGAGAACAAGCTAGGCTTGGATGGATGGGTAGCGGAGGTTGGCCGCCCCTTGCGGTGGTGGTGGTGGTGGTGGTGATGGCGGTCCTCGCTACTAGAATGATTGGGCGAGAGTTGGGTAGGTGTTATTACGCGAGGTGGAGAAGTAGCAACCATGAGCGGTGGCGGCGGGACATAGCGGTTATAGTGCTGGTGGTGGTTCACATGGAGATTGAGAGGGGGCGGGGCCGAGGGGGCGGTGCTAGCTCTCTTCCGAGATATGCTCCGAATCGGGGAAGAAAAGCACGGGCCGCATAAGAATTCCTCGTTGTTGTCCGGTGGCCATTGCGGCGTGAAGCAAATGCAGAAGAGGCGGTTGTCGAATTTGGACGAGAGGAGTGAGAGCGCGAGCTTGAAAGTGGCACGGCCGGAGACCATGCACGTCGGGTTGTCGTGGGCGGGGAATTCGACCCCGTTGAACGTGGTGAAGAGCGGGGGCTCTCCCCCGGAGTCGGGCGGCGGGGGGCCAGTGGCGAGGAGGGGGGTGCGGTCATGTGCAAACGCCACGGACGCCACGATGGGGAGGTCGAGGGGGACGATTCGGCCCTCGGGGTCCAGGAGGTGGACGTGGACCACGAACTTGCGGCGGCACGAGGCCTTGCCTCCGAGCACGGTGAGGACTTCGGGGGCCCCCATGGAGTTGGTAGGCGGGGCGAACCACGAGGGCGAAGGGGCGGTGGAGTTAGTGTGAGTAGTGCCGGGTGCCGCGATGGTGGCCACGAGGCGGCACGGACATAGTTCATGGACATGGACATGGATGGCCGACACATTGTCGGGGGGAGTTTGATGGGAGCCATAGGATTGCTCGGAGCTGTCGCCGCCACAAGCTCCTTGTAGAGCATCATCACATGGAGAAGAGAGGTTGGGAGCGGCGGCGGCAATACGGAAACCGTGGGAGGAGGAAGACATATTGATGAGTGGAGGGGTGGGGGCAACCACCGAGGGCTTCTTTCTTCTTCTTCTTCTTCTTCTTCTTCTTCTTCTCTAGTAATAGGAGTAGCACTCCTAGTAGTAGTAGTGGCACTAGTCCTAAGAACTAACGAGTAGTAGTAGTGATGGTAGAGTATTATGTGTGTGTGTGTTGGTTAGTTGGCCGTTATGGTTTATATATATATATATATATATGATGTTATGAGCCAAACTCATTTCTTCTCAAAGGAGTACCTTTCAACCGTCATAACCGTTTTGTTTCCTTTTGTGTTTTCCTTGGCCGTCATCTTCTTCCTCTTGCCACACACATACACACCACATCCCTTCTTACTACTACTACTACTACTCAACCCAACCCCTTCACACCTCTTACCACCACCACCACCACACAAGCATATAACCCTTCACATTTTTCTGATGCTTTTTAGGTCATTTCCCTTCATATTTGCCCTTACACCCACTATTTGGACCCCCCCCCCAATCCATTGGTTCAACGTCGAGATCTTCTTGTGAATTTGCTCTTTCATATCGTTCGTTTGTGACTGTGTCATTTCGTGTTCATATTGGTCAGTTTCTCTCCCTTCATACATACTTCTATCTTCTATATTTGCACCTTTCCCTAAATGGGTTGCTTCTCATTTCAAGTTGCATGTGTGTCTATATCACTAGTGCCAACATACAAAGTAATTATAAGCTTGTCGAAACTATGTCGTATTCCATTCCCAACCATCCATGGGCGTTGTGGGTATATTTTTAAGTCACTAACATTAGCATTCAAAGTCAATAAAATTGGATATGGGAGTAAGTAATTGATTCATTATCCACTTGAAAATAGTACCTCGATTGTGATTGCCAAAGATTATTCGTATACGAGGTAACAACATCATTTGCTCTTTCACATGTTGAATAAATTACAATTTATCAATACAGAATTACTAATGCATTATTAGTTATTGATCTAAGATAATCATAAATCATTTACTCCTTGATATTGTGCCATAAGTTTGTTCCCCCATGTTTATGTGCCAAAATTTTATTGTCTTCCTTTTTCTCATTTTTGTATGATATAATTGCTCATCGTTTTAATTTTACGAATATTGTTTTCTACTTTTTTTTGTAGACGATGTTCTTTTCACATAAATATGGATTTTGAATTCGAACCATCATTCAAAACCTCACCTAAAGGAGGTGATTGAGACTCGAGAGAGTGGGAACTTGGAAGGAAGGAGAAAGGTAGCACATGTTATCTTGTCCATATTGATTAGCATCCATGGGAACACAATCATGCTAAGGGATAAAGTCACAATGAGAGAGAAAAAGAGATTTGAGATGAAAGAGAATGAATGAATGAACAAATGAGGGAACCAAGTCCCCAACTTTGTTGTATTGTCTCATCTATTATGATAAGCAAGATGAGACCTAGCTTGTCCATACCAAGGCTCACCTTTGTCTATATGCATTTGTGGATATCATGTGCTTATGATTAGAGGACAAGTTCTTAATAGTGTCCAAAACCAATCAAGTCATTTAGGAAATTTCTAATGTATGCCATTTTATAGCTTGACTTTTTTGCACAATGAGATTCTACTTGTTGATATCAGATAGATAATGTATGACATATCGTAAGCCTTGAGGATAATTCATGTGACTCACGACATTGCATGACCTGATTGTCCACATCGAGATTCAATACGTTTTACCTGTGGATTGAGCTTGGTAGTAAGGTTAGCTTCTAGCGGTTTTCATATGTAGGTCAACCATTTTACATGTGACTCAACAAGACTTTTCGATAATGAGAATCGACTTCTATATGTTGGAGGTTGGAGCTATTATGGTATGATGCCGAATTCTTAACGTTTTTCCAACTCGAATCGGAACATGTAGGAGCCTCGGGCTTATGATTCCGAGTGCTTAGAGATTTACATGTCAGATCGGATCGAATCGAATTGATTGGGTTGGACAACATTCGGTGGCTCGATTTTGTGCGTGCCGAGATTTGGCATCTCGCCGATAGAAAAGTGTGAATCAGACAAAGTCCATCGATTCGAATCGATTGTCGCTGCGGACACCAAACCATTTGGGCGATTGCATAAGAGACTCTAATAAATCTGTACACAGTTTTGGTGAATCATTCCATTCCATGGTTTCTTGTAGTCACCAATTCTCCCTTGTTTTCCCTCTCCTCCTGTGGATGGAGGACTGGTCTAATGGCTGCCTTGCAGGCCCTCTGCATCACCACCATCTCTTCCCTCCTCTCCAGGACATGCATCGGCTATGGCTATGCACCCTTTGCAGCCTCACTCAAGCATAAGGGCATCATCACACCAAACCCTCTCTGCATCTACAACGAAAGCTGCATGATTCCCTTTGTCAAGAGCAAAAGTAAGACTAAGGAAGCGGTACGTGCCTCCTCCTCTCTTTCATCTTTTCCTTTCGATGATGATGATGATGCCATAGCCGCGGCGATATACGAAGTTGAAGTGCTCATTAGAGAGCCTCAAGAGGTTCTTGAAGAATTGCAAGAGAGTTTATCCACAAAAGACTTACAATCCATCCTTCTTTACTTCTCACAAGAAGGTAGAGATATCTGGTATGCTCTAGAAATCTTCGATTGGATGAAAATGTCAGGCCGAGCCGAAGATGAAGAAACAAGAGATCTAATGATGTCCATTATATCCAAATGGCTTATGCGCTTGGTCGAATCTGATTTACCTTTAAATGATGTGAAAAACATTCTTCAAGACATGATATGTGTAGGGTTAAGGCCTGACCCAGACATCCTTCAGTCCTTAGTTATCGCTTATTGGGATAGAGGATTGAAAGAGCATGCATTAGATCTTGCTTTAGATAATATTGTTGATGATGAGCATTGTCTTGTTTCATTAATGTGGAGGATGATTCATAGCAATGATCAATCTCAGGCAGTTGATCTTGTTTTTCGACTCCGGATGAATGTCAATTCTTCAAAGAAGATTTCATTTGGGATTTATAACATTGCTCTACTCGCGGTTCTCTTTGAGCAAAAACAACTTACAAAAGTGGTTCGAGATTTGTACGCATACCATAAAAAAGGTACTGTAGAACTAAAAGAATCTGATGAGAAGGCTATAAGGGAGTATGAGAATAAGTTGCATAAGAAAGCAGAACAAATTGCAACTTGGGCATTAGAAGATCATCAGCATGTTTCAGACTCTTCTATATATAAGAAGTTGCTAGCCATGTATTGTATCTCTGGACGAGGCGTTGAGGCTACACAAACACTATGGAACTTGAAAAGGACACACAACCACACAAAAAAGCCCATTCAAGCAAAGCTATTCAATACTGTGCTTGGAATATGTGCTTATGGTAACCACGTAAATCTAACAACAGTTATTTTGAACATGATGAAAGACTATGGGCATGTCCCCGATAAGAAATCTTATGCAGCTATATTCGGAGGATTTGCTAATGGAGGTCATATAAAGGAGGCCATTCATGTTTTTATAGAGATGTTGGATCAAGGTCTCCTTCCTGACAACCATCTCACTTTATCTGCAATGAGACAGATAAACAAAGTAAATGATATTCAACTTATATATAAGTTTGGCAAAAGTGTTGTACAGGCTCAGTTAGTGGATCCATTTGTTGTATATATTGATATAGATCAACTTAATCTGAGTATTATACTCTTGCTTTGAGAAGTGTTGCGGTCCTCTTTAATCAGGGGGCATTGACTGAAATATAGGGAAATAAGTGACAGGCCTTTTTCTTGATTCTACGAGCATTCTACAAGCTTAAGATGTATTATTACATGCCTTATACATTTTAAGCATTGGAAATGTACGTTGAGAATTCGATAAAGGGTATTTCTTCTAGGGTATGAATTTCAAACCCAATGTCAAAATATTTGTTTGAGGTAGAACTCCACTTGTCTAAAATTTCAGTCAGGTCTGTGGCTATATCCTCATGATTACTTATAATCCAATAATGCTAGTTGATGATTCTCTGAATTATGGTGTTGAAAGTTCATTTTTAACATGACTAGCACATTTGAGATCAAATAAGTTACCCAAGCGTGCTTGTTTTAAGGCAAGAAGGAATGGCCCTAATAATATATCCTGTCCTTGGGAGGAGATTGGTACACAAATATGAGACAAACCACATTTGGTTGGCTAAGGAATTGCTCTAAAATAGTATACATATTGGAGATCTGAACCACAAATGCTTGGCTAATATGTTTTTGCTAGAAGTTGGTACTCATGGCTAGCAAATGTCAATGGCATACAGCTGGTCCATATGTTCCTTTTTATGGTAGATGTACAGTGCATATTTCCAAATGATCTTGGACTTAGGTTTTCGTTTTAACTCCTACATTGATGGTGGTTATATGTAACTTTTAATTTGTGATAGGGGGAATAGACGGTTATAAGGTAACTGTTAATTGAATTAGGGCACAGAGCCAAAAAGCAATTTGACTGTGCAGAGATAACCCTTTCATTGTGGCCATGATTCAGGATTGATCTCATCTTTGATAGATTTTGTCCAAAACTCTGTCCGAAACTAATTTACAGATATGTAATCTATATCAATGTTTCTAACATGCAATGGGTGGTTGCTGAGACCCCTTGTTCTTTTTAGGTATTTCTTTCGTGATGCATATTCTGGGATATCACAAAATACCTTAGTTCTCCAATCTAAAAAGTCGTAGACTGGGAATTAAGAAGCCTCGGATCTAGATGCATTGACAATTGTTCAGTTATATACAACTCGTTTGTAAAATTCTAGATTTTTCACCTTTCAGTGGTTTGGTTACTTTGGTCAGACACAATGGTATGCAGGTCAATTTTAATTGATTAGTATTTAATCAATACACCTTTTTATCTCCCTCATTTTCAATTTCTCATTTGGATTAAAGGAATATATGAGAGTGTAGTTAAGGAGTAAAGAATGCACGTCTTATTTGCAACTTGTAATAATGCAACACTAATCATGGATGAAAGAAAACATTAAAAGTCAAGCAACGGTACAACAGTCTTTGATACGTGGGTTTAAAAGTTAATTCACATGCCAATGTTTAATCAGTATACATCTATGGGTGAATGTTGCACATGCCAAATGTAGAAAACACTAGTAAAACATAAATGTCGAGTTGTTTCTAGTAACAGGCCAGCAAATCAAAGTTTGAACTCTTATGATGTAGAAAATGACCTTGAGCATTGTCAAAACTATGCCAAAACGCATGTCAGAAATAAGCATAAACTACTGCAAGAATCCTCACCATATACAGCTTCAAACTCAATCTCCGTATTGTCTTGAGCCTTAACATTATTGATTCACAAGCGAGGATTCACAAGGCGCTAAAAATGGAATGAAGTATTCTCGTATCAAATATCAGACCGTAACATTGATTGATACCAAACGACTGTTCTCATGGTAAACCTGTCTACTGTCTTCTATTGCAATACATTGAAGACCACGTTAGATATTGCTTACCTACCACCACGTTAGATATTGCTTAGCAGAATCAATCTAGTTCAACTTCATTACCGTTGGACTATAAGTACGGGGTTAGATTGGCAAAAGAACAATAAGAAGCAAGTGGGGACTATCAATCTATTGTATTGATTCATGTGTTATACTGACAAATTCACAGCAAATACATACACAAATTATGACTAGTCTGTTCTTCTCAATGTTAGTAATGATCAATACACCTATGAGTCATAAAAAGGATGACTGTCACATTTGCATATAACCTTGGTAGGTATTTCTCTTGCTACTGCTCATGGAATTCAGGTTACATGTGATCACAAACACATAATCAAGAGACCGATACTTGAGAACAAGAAATTGTTTCTTTTCCCAACTCGTGGATGAAAGGATGGTTCAATCAAGTATCAAGCATTTTACCAAGAATAGAATGATGAGAAGGCTAGAAGAGTTAATAGCCGACACTTGTTCTTATTTATTAGTTGTATTCAATAGCACTTAAAGAGAGAGACCTGAACATTTAGCAAAAATGTTCATCATACATACAACGTACTGCATGCAGTACATGAACAATAAACAGCAACATCAAAGATGTGCTGCATGGTTAGCATATAATGATCCTTAGGAAGAAGGCCAATTTTAATAATACATTCATTCAGGTCGTTTTCAATGTGCATTAACTTTGTATCTTTGGAGAACTAGTTTTCTCAAAAATATACTCCCAGATTAGAGTTATTTATCCAATCTCTGCAAGACATACTCAATGAAGAGCTTCGTATTCAGAAGTAGCTATAGAACTTAGGTTTTCTGCATGAATGAGAAGCATCAACATAAGCTTAATACAAACTAAAAAAATGAAAAGGAAGGATGAACACAAAATAGTTACCATTCAAAAAGGAATGATAAATACGCTTTTCATGCAATCCGATATCAGATTGGATAAGACCACCCTGCAAAATAGAAAAAACAAATACATTAAGTGTAGTATCATGTCACATGACATGAATTAAGGATACAAAGCAAGGGTATGTGAAGGTAAATCACTTTTAATTGACAACGAAGATAAAGGGTTGTTGAAAGAAATAACTATTGATTAGCAATATTAAAAACATGGGCTGCCCATTCAATACTAAAAACTAATTTTACAGCAGAAAGTACAAGTAGCAGTTGATATGATAACTTTACATAGAATTAATTTCTTCTCTCAGCTGCCATTGGTTTCTCCACATTGCTAGTGTTAAAATCTAGTTTTACAAATTGAAGAAAAACAGCAGTTTATGTATATGATAACTTTACAAAAAATTAAAATTGCTTACTTCGGCTGCCATTAACTTCCGCACATTGTTAGCATATAGCTTTGGATCAGCTTTTTCCTCCTCTGATGGAACATATACAGGAAGCCAAACAACTTCCAAGTGATTTATGAATTGGCACAACAGCAAAACCACATGTCGTACCTGACAATATGAATTTGAGTGCTTAAATATTGTCAATGCTATAAACATTATTCTCACTGTCTCACTAAGAGGTGGCCTAAGCTTATTTTTTTAACTCTGGTTTTTGCTAAAATTAGTAGCTTCATTATATATCACAATTTGCATTACCCTTAGTAGGTTTGTAAGCCAAATTTGACACTACATTTATTAAACAAGCTCACAGATAATGCAGGTTTGGAAAGCTTTTATTAAGTCTGAAGCGGAACTTATTATTGTTTGTTTTTGCATTCTTTTTCCCGAAATCACACTCTTTCTTTTAACATTGCCTCACTAAATGGAAGTCCATGTTTAGAAAGATTCAAATTTAGAGAGTTTTTGTGGAGGATGAAATACTGCTTTAATTTTAATTTACTTTTTGCCTAAAATAGGGGAAGAGGAGTTATTTGATTTAAGCATATGTTGCATATCTCTTATATTTCAAATTTCTGGAGGTTAATTTATCATTACATTTGCACACAAGAGGCAATGCATCAGAATATGTTTTACACATAATGTCTTCTTGCTAAGTTAAAGATCTCTTGCAAATTATCAACAAACTCCCATTACAATAATAATATCAAAATCAAAGCTTCTAGAGTACATAAAAATTGGATACTTACCCCAGAAATGGTGTCCCATGCAGGACTAAATCGTGTGTAAGGATACTTCAAAATAACTGGTTGCACTGGTGTTCCTGCAAGGAATGCTCCTGTCTTGAATGGAAGTATATAGTTCCCATTTGTAGTTGTCCCTTCTGGTTGTTTATAGAACATAATTATTAAGGAAAACTGAGATGACAAAATAAGCACACATGCATGGAAAGTTAATGAGAGGATTTATGCCGAACCAGGAAAAAGCATCATTAATGGTGCATCACTGTTGGTAGATGCCAGTTCCAACCTTTTCTGAAGAATTCCTAGAAAACAGAAATTTTGAGAAGGCAAATTAAAGAAGACTAGAAAAAATAGAACTCTATTTTATAGTGATACTATATTTTTTACCTACTAGGTTGACGCTTTCGACACAAGCTTACATATGAAACCCACCATTCAATATCACTTTAACAAAATGTCCACTCTAAGGTACCACGCTTCATTTTATTTAAAAACAAACACAATATAGAAAATATATGTCTCTCCCTGGTTTTACAAGGACAAAAAGGAGGTTTGACTATTCTAGGAAATTCAAAAACTACGCATTTGTCATTCCCACATGTTAAAGATCTTCAAGAATGTCAAATTCTGGAACCTATGACATTTTTCTATCTCAGCAGATATTAAGTAACCATTATGTCTCGTTTCAGAAAGGTTTGATCTGTTTCAAATTTCAGATACATATCTCCAATCCATATGAATCCACAGTGAAAGCAAATTTGCAAAAAGGGTGCATAAGCTTTTCAACAATATATAGAAACCATACTATTCCACCCTCAATGGTTATGAAGATCCTTTCTTAGAAAATCATTATTTAAATTATACTTTCATCAACTGAAGAATGTCCGCATCAATTGACATGATGAATCAACCAAAGGTCTATACCAGAAACACCCTTGAATCCTGAAGTTTTATCTTCACGTTGTACATAGATACATCCTAAACACTTGCTGCAAAATCCAGACAAAGAATTCATTTACAGTTAAAAAAAGAACTCTTGCACCAGACACCAAACATATGCTAAGAAAGATATAGAACCTGATTAAACCAACAAGAGGCAATCTAGCAACCGATCTCTTTAAGAATGACCATAAACATGCAAAAAAGAAGCAAACACACTTATTAAGGCATCTGTCTTAGTCACAAAGAATTAAAATATGCCTTCTAACTGGGCTTACCTTCGCAACAAAGCTAGGAAATGAAGCTGACATCTGATAAAGTATGTCTACATATGATACATGATTAGACACAATGGCACTAGGTCGGGGATGTGCTGTATGAGAAGTACCCACCTGTATGCATGGGTAAAAACCTTCATATGGCCTTTACAAATGAAAACATGAACAGATCAAAATTTCCATATTAATTTCGGCCATGAAAGCATCTTTTCCACAACATGAAGTTTAAATAACACAACAGAGCCATGTTTTCCTTTCATACACATTCGAAGGTATTTGCAAAGGAAATACAGACGTTTTGATTTTTGCAAGTCACATTGTGTATAAAGTTTTGGTTTTTGTATGTCTTAACTAGGTAAAGTGGTACTTTCAAGGGATTAATTAACTTTGAATATTGTATTCAAATTCATTTCACAAAAAAGTCAATGATAATCTTCTTAAATATGGTCTATTATTACCTCAGAGGCCTTTCTGTTCGATTGTAAATCCCTTCTAGTGCTTTTGATCCAATAGAAACCTACTATAAAAAGAAGACATCTTGAAAAAAATCTCCCTGAATGTACAATGATTGATTTCCTCATGCCAATCAAATTTGCATAATTGCCTTGATTCATGTGTAAAAAGCTTTGATCTCCAGAGCTATCATTCTCCTCATTAGAGACATTTTTTGTCAAAATACTATCCTTCTCATCTATTCCCATATCTTGAGGTGATTTGAACATAGTGCATACTCTGCAAATAATGTAATAGGCTACTAGTATGGCAAAAATCAGAATTATTTTCACTGGCACAAAGACAAGTAGAGCTACTACTAGAACTGCTTTCTCTCGGACAGAAAGATCGCCTTTTCCCATGGTTCCATATGTGTCTTTTCTTACATATGCAGCATATTTGGTTTCCATTTCTTGAAGGATTTCCACCATCTTCTTGGGATCCTTTGGCTGTTTTTCATCTTCATGTAATGCATTTTCCTTCTCTGCTCCAGTGAGTAGAGGAGATTCATCTTCATTTAATCTATGGCTATTGGCATCGATAATGTCATCTTTCATTTGAGGCATGGGTATTGTGTCCATAGCAGAAAATTGAACCCAAGGTTAAAATCTACCAGAGTAATGATACTGCATTTTTGTTTGTGGAAGAGGATTCTCACACTGGCATGACCACATTGCCTCTAGTAAAATACCATTAATATCATCTGAGATTGATTTTTCTGGTTCTTGATTCCGACATGTTTCAAAACCTTTTTAACAAACAAAACACCAATAATATCTCAAATTTGATGATTCTGGCTATTAAAACCAATGAATTTCACAATATTTACAAGGGTTTGATAGCATAACACCATTATAACATCTGAAATTGTAGTCTCTAAACCAAACGCCATTAACAACTCAAATTAATGCTCTGAGATTGCCTGAACACATTTTACATCAGACTATAATATCTGGGAACACACCATTCACGAGATTTCAGAATGATGTTTCCGAGTATTGATTCAGCGTGTTCTACATCAGATTATAATCTCTTGAAAAACACCATTAGCAGCACTCAAACTGATGCTTATGAGCAGATAAAGAAACAGATTGCATACTGTTTACACCACATCTGACAGATGCTTCCGAGAAACAATCCAACAGGTTCCAATGAGGATCAAACCAGAAACCGAAAACCATTAATAAACAGCATATTTCAGATGTGATGCATAATTTCCAGCATTAACTATTGGGTATAAAGGCCAAGAATTCTTTATTTATACATTTATAAAGTCCATTTCACACTCTAGTTGAGAGCTTCTCGGACATATTTGGGTCACTAGGCCAGTGTGATCTGGCTTGAGTGTGTTAAAATCACATTTATTAAAACGATAAACTTTTGCCACTTAAAACATAAGATTAGGGGGCTCTAAAAACCTATGTGTATCTCCTCCTTCTCCATCTATGTTTTCTCTATACCTCAGCCATTTTATCGCCTGCCAGTCTAGCTCCAAGTCCATCATTACACATATGTCGTACCAAAAAGAATGTATTGGCCTCCTCCTTTCATTAATAACATATCATTAAACATCTCAGATACAGTCGTTTCCGCACCATTAACAGAATCATCTCAGTTCCCACAATTTTCATTCCAATTAAAATCAACATCATAGAAATAATAATTTTCACGCCATTAACAACAGTACCTCAGATATAACAATTTCCACAGCAATTAACATCTTAATAAAACAAATTTTTACATTATTAACAACATCATTGGCCACATAACCTTGGATACAACAAATTTTCAGACGCAACAATTCCACAGCAATTAATACCTCAACAATTTTTCTACCATTACCAGCATCGTCATCTCAGAAATAACAATGTACAACATCTCTGATACGAGAATTTTCACACGATAACAACAATAAAAATAAAACTATCATCTCATATTGACGATTTCTGAGGATCCATCCAACGTATTCTACCATTAGCAAGGACAGCAAAAACAAAACAAATTCACACAATTATGCTTTTCTTAGGGATCTATCTAAGGAAATCTTTCCCAACATAAAATAAAAACTCCACAACCATAACAACAACAACAACAACAAATTAGAATGATCGAGAAGAGATTCTGTACAAGGGTTTGCTCAAGAATAGAAGAAAAAAGAAGAAAGGGAGACGGAGAGGGAGAGAATTAGGAGAAAGAAATCAGAGAGAGGAAAGGAAAGAAACTCTTACCTGTGCGATTGAAGGAACGAGAGAAATGAAGAAACGATGGCGAGCTTCGATGGATCCGGGAGGGATGGGAGGAAATGAGAAGGAAAGAAAAGATAGCTCTGTATTTTCCTGGCCCTTCATTTATGCCTAATTTACAAATATAGCCCCAACCCGTTTTTGGCCCTACATATGTATATGATATATCCATCCTTCCTCTTTTGTCACTACTTAGTACTTATACGTATGTACATATATGTATTTCATGGTCTCTCTCCCTCTTATCTCTAGGGATCGGCAACAGCTCGGCTCAAGCCTAAACCATTTAGCGGCTTCGTGGCTCAACTCAGCTCGGTTTAGGCTTGAGCCTACCTAAACAGTTTGAGCTCGGCTTGGCTCAGCTTGAACATTGCCAAACCGGCTCAAATCGTTTAAGCCGTTTAATCATTCGGGTTTAGAAAGTTAGAAATAAGACAGTGAGAAGTTAGAAGTTAGAAGTTAGAATTTGAAAGTTGAGAGAGAGACTGACAGGAAGCCATAGGCAATAGATTGTTGAGTAACGAGAGAGGGAGGAACAGAGAAGGAGAGGGAGCTTGCTTAGTGGACAGAGAGGGAGAGGGAGCCTGCATAGTGGACCTCCTCCTTGCTGTTATATGCTTTCTTTCTATACATATAGGTGAAATGTCAGTTCCAAATTCTCTCTTGAGTTTGACCTAGGACCTAGGACACGGCGAGCTCGACCTGAAGGTGGGGCGGTATTGAGGTCCGGAAAGGGTTGGGTGGTAGCAAACTACAAAGGAAGATGGGAGGGTGGGGGGGCATGTCAAATTTGGAGAAGGATGGGGATGCCAAGGGGGTGGGAGTTACAAGGAGGAAAAGAAGAGAAGTGGTAGTGGTGTTCTTTGGGTTTCTTCACACCTCTAAAGCTTTTTCGTCCCAAACCGGTTTAGGGATCGGTTTGGTTCAAGTTTGACAACCCCAAAACGGTTTAGGCTTAACAGGTTTGACCTTATCCAAGACAAACCGGTTAAGCCTAAACCGAACCGTTGTTGATTCCTATCTATCTCTATCTCTATCTCTTTAGTGAAAACACACAAATTATATTAAAAAATGTGCGTGAAAAATACTACCATGGATATCATGATGGAATACATATGATCGCCACTACATGAGTAGTGGAAAATGTGGAATTGCCAATAGACAGATGAACTGTTATGTACACATAACATAGGTGAGGGTAGGTCACTGATATATTTACAAAACGTAAGTGAATGGTATGTTCACTAATGTTAGGGAGGAATGTGATTGGATAAAAGGAATGGTGCGTGAGGGTAGGTCACTAATCTTTGCAAAACATAAGTGAAGGGTATGTTCACTAATATTTTGATAGAATGAATGATATGGGCATGCATTATCATGATCTTGACAATAAGTGAATTGAGAGTCCTTTAGAAAAGCACATCTATTCAAGGGGCCTAGGCAAAATTATAAATATGACGTGTCACTATCCCCATAAAACACATTGCAACAAAATGTTGAAGTCTTCAAACACTAGTGGTGGTAGGCTTTCGTCGTGACGATTGTGTTACTTATTCCAAGGTACAAATCATCCTAATATCCACTGGTACATAATGTTTGTGCATGTAGTTTGGTTATGTTTTAATCATAGCTCAAGGGTGGCTAGGTGGATCAGATTCTTCTATCCAATCTATTCACCCTTCTTTTGCTTTTATTTTGTCTATTGATTAGCAATAGACTCTCAACATTAACATTCCACCGAGGAAATAATTTCTACTTGCTCCAATAAAGGAAATTGTCATATTAGTACTCCCTTCAACTTTTGTATATATATATTTGACTCCATGGCTACCATCAAATACAAAAGCATTGTGCATATCCCAACTATGACACAATCTCCAATACTACAAAAATAGGAAAATGATCTCCAGCTCTGATTTAGGGTCGACCTTGTGTGAATTGTGCAAACACCCATTGTCTTTCCATCAAATAATGTCATGATAGAACTTGCCAAATTTGAGAAATGTAACTTCAAATCTAACAAGCAATCGTACATTGTATGAAACAATGAGTACTAACTTTTACTTGAACAATGCAAAATAAGCAATTTCTCGTTGCTAGTCCACATTGCTTCAAAGCTAATCCCAAAGGCAAACCACAAATCAAAACTCTCCAAATGAAGACCTTCACTATAAGTGACAATTTAGAATGCCAACTACGTTTTAAGAAATGTCAACATCCATAATTAGAATTATATATTTTCCATTATTGTTTAACCTTAGATGATAGTTATCAAAGAGATTCAACAAAGCAATGATACAAGAGATTAATAGTCACTTGTAAAAACATTGTTTGACCCTAATAATACCAATCGACCCACAATTTCTCTCTCTCTCTCTCTCTGGTAAAAGCACACAATTATATTAATTGTATGTAAAATCCACTTAGTTATGACACTTCTTAGTTAGCTCTACCTATCATATGCCTATGTAGGGAGAGGGATGTCCTGTAATGCCATTAAAAAACCTGAATATGCATTTGAGGAAATGATCCCCACATCAAAAAATTCCATATGAGAATACCTTTCAGCTTCTTTATATAGGCTTTCACCCCATGTCTATTATCAAACACGAAAGCATTACGCATATTCCAATTGTGTTGTAGTCCCCAATAACGTAAAAAATCGAACAATATCTCCATCTCATCATTTGAACCATTTTGAACATATTGAGAAAAAAACTATTGTTCAGGTCTCAAACAACAATGGGTTAAAACTTGTCAAATGTCTCATAAGTACTTCCAAATGGTACACACTATAGGACATTTAATGAACCTATGTGTACTATCCTCCAATGGAACGGTGCAAAAAAATGCCAGACCCTAGTCCTCGTCTCTTTAAGGTCGAACCTAATGGGAGCTTACCAATCATGACTCTCCATATGAATACCTTTGCACGAAATGGTAGATGGGAATGCTAACTGACAGGAACTGCATGCTCCCTATGCGCAACGCTCGGCCACAACCGAGCTTAGAATCATACACAAAAAACGGGAAATGAAAGCATGACACAATGGAGAGAGGAGTACAAAGGATGTTAGCATGGAAAACCCAAACTAGGGAAAAACCACGGCAGCCCACAGACTGCAAACTATCACTATATCATATTGTACAATAGTGAAGCACCGAGGCAACGACCTTGAGCTTGCTATCTTCGCCACAAGCGGCGGTTACAACAGAGATACGAACTCTTCGTCTCTTTCTCTCTCTCTCTCTCTTTGTACACAGTTGCGCTCTCAAGTCTTGCACCAACAAGAATGACAACAACACTATCGCACTCTCTTACAAAAAGTTTGCCCTAAGTCATATTTATACTAATATGACTTTTCGGCTATTTACAAATATAGCCACGATGGACTCTCAGAAACATATTTACGAATATGTCTCTTCATTCGGTGAGCACTCCTCACCAAGCCTGCATTATCTGGCGCTTGTTGGGTACTCGTCATCCGGTTCTCACCGGGTCTTCCGTTTCTGGGTACTCCTCATCCGGTTCTCACCGGGTCTTTCGTAGCTGGGTATTCCTCATCCGGTTTCGGCCTCGGGCGAGTTTGCTCATCAGTACTGTTCTTCTGACTTCCCATCCGGAGGGACCTGTTTCCTAACAAACTCCCCCTTCACTCCGGCATGGGATGTCTTACTAGTCCGACCCGCTTCCAACATGCATCCAGCTTGTCAAGTGTCAATACTTTGGTGAGCATATCTGACCCGTTATTGGCCGTGTGGATCTTCGTCGGCGCGAACTCCTGGTCATCTACTCTTTTCCGGATCCAGTGATACCTACGCTGGATATGCTTTGTCCGGGAATGGTAGGCCGCATTCTTAGCAAGGTGGATGGCACTTTGACTGTCGCAATAGAGCCGGTATTCATCTTGCCGGATACCGAGCTCTTCGATGAAGTCCTTCATCCATAATATTTCCTTGCCGGCTTCCACAGCCGCCATGTACTTCGCCTCCGCAGTTGACAACGCAACCGTCTTCTACAGCCTCGACTGCCACGAAATAACTCCCCCTGCATATGTCATTACGTACCCGGATGTAGATCGGCTGGTATCCACATCAGCCGACATGTCCAAGTCGGTAAAACCGTCAAGTTGAGGTTTACTGGAGCCGAATCGGAGACACATGTTCGAAGTGCCCTTTAAGTACCGGAGTATCCATTTGACCACGTTCCAGTGCTCCTTGCCGGGATTGCTCATAAACCGGCTCACTACTCCGACTGCGTATCCTATATCCGGTCGGGTACAAACCATTGCGTACATTAAGCTCCCGACGGCAGAGGCATATGGAACCTTCATCATATCCGCCTTCTCTGTTTTCGTCTTCGGGCTTTGCTTACCGGATAACCTGCAATTTGCCGGAAGTGTCGATCCGACCGGTTTCGCATCTGACATGTTGAACCGCTGAAGCACCTTTGTCACGTATTTCTCCTGTGATAGCCACAGTTGCTTCACTGGCCGGTTCCGGATGATATGCATCCCCAGCATCTGTCTTGCCGGACCCAAGTCTTTCATTGAGAAGGTCCGGTTCAGAGCCTTCTTCAGCATCTGTATTTTGGCTTGGTCCCGTCCGACAATCAACATGTCATCCACGTATAGAAGGAGTATCAGGAAGTCATCTCCTTCGAACTTCTTCACAAACACGCAGTGATCGGCCTGCGTCTTGTGGTACACTTGATCTGTCATGAAGGAGTTGAACTTCCGGTACCATTCTCGGGGGGGCCTGCTTCAACCCATAGAGGCTTTCCTTCAACCGGCTAACCAGGTGCTCCTTCCCTTTCTCCACGAATCCTTCCGGTTGCTGCATGTAGATCTCCTCTTCGAGGTCACCGTGAAGGAATGTCGTCTTCACGTCTAGTTGCTCTACCTCGAGGTCCATGCTTGCCGCTATACTCAGCACCGTCCGGATGGAGGTCATCTTTACTACCGGGGCAAATATCTCGTCGAAGTCCACGCCCTTCTTCTGTTGGAACCCCTTCACCACGATCCTGGCTTTGTATCTCAGGGGGTTGCCGGCATCTCCCGGTTTCAACTTGTACACCCACTTGTTTCGGAGTGCCCGCTTTCCTTTTGGCAACTCCACCAATTCGTACGTATGGTTCTCATGCAGGGAATCCATCTCATCCTGCATGGCACTTAACCATTTGCGGTTGTGGGTCTCATCCTTCGCTTCTTCGAAGCTTTTTGGCTCCCCCTCATCGGTTAGCAGCACATGCTCTACATCCGGAAATCTCCGGGGGGGCCTTCTCTCTCTGAGAGGATATCTCCGTCTTTGGGCTTCGGTAACCGGCTCCTCCATTTGCTCTTCCTCCGAATCCGATTCGGGGTCTTGGCCAGTTCCGGTTCCAGCTTCCTCTACTTCTTCTTCTACCGGTTCGGTATCCTCACCATAACCGGCTAGTTCCTCGAGTGCTAACCGGTCTCTTGTCGGTTGGATCTGCTCATCGTAGAATCGATCATTACCGGTCAACTCGGAGTTCATTATCTTCTTCTCCGACTCCCAGTCGGCGAGCGTCTTGTCCTCCATGAAGATAATATCTCGACTCCAGAATACCTTCTTGTCGACTAGGTCCCACACTCGGTAGCCGAACTCATCGTCGCCGTAACCGAGGAATATGCATGGCCGGGTCTTTGGATCCAACTTTCCTCTCCGGTCCTTAGCTACATGCACGTACGCGAGACACCTGAATACCTTCAGATGCCGGTAGGACACTTCCTTACCGGTCCAGACTCTCTGTGGCGTGTCTCCGTCCAAGGGTACTGAGGGTGATCTGTTTATCACATATGTCGCCGTCGACAATGCCTCAGCCCAAAACTTCTTGGGTAGTTTTGCATGTGCCAACATACTCCGGACCCTCTCCATTATGGTCCGGTTCATCCTCTCGGCCAACCCGTTTAGTTCCGGCATCTTCGGCATGGTAAATTCGAGCAGGATTCCCTTTGAGCGACAGTACTCCTCGAATTGCCCCCGGTATTCACCTCCGTTATCTGCTCGAATCGCCTTCAGCTTCCGACCGGTTTCTCTTTCCACTCTCGCGTGGAGCTCTTTGAAGACGGATAACACCTGATCCTTCGTCTTCAACGGTGTGGCCCACAGCTTCCGGCTATGGTCATCTATGAACGTTACGAAGTACTGTGATCCTGCATGTGACTTCGTGTGCACTTGACACACATCAGTATGCACCAACTCCAATGGTGCATTACGTCTCATTGGTGGTCTTGGTCGGAAAGAGGTCCGGTTTTGCTTACCGGCCAGACAGTTAGTGCACTTCTCCAAGTGCACGTTCTTCACTGGAATGAGGTTGTCGTCTACAAGCCTCTTCATCCCCTTCTCGGTCATGTGACACAACCTTTTGTGCCACAGCTCACCGGCAGTGTCAGATGCCACGTTCACTTCCTCCGGACATAACCGGGCATTCATCAGGTACATTGTGTTTACCTTCCAGGCCCGAGCCACAATCAAGCTCCCTTTGTTGAACTTCATAACACCGTTCCGGATGCTACCCGTGTAGCCTTCATCATCTAGCCGACCGGCTGATATCAGGTTCAGACGAACCTCCGGAACGTGTCGGACATCCTTCAGCAGCAGCTTGCATCCGGTTGGCGTTGTCAACCACACGTCTCCTATGCTGACAATTCGGCATGTACCTTCATTCCCCATCCGGACACAGCCGTGATCACCGGCTGAGTAGGATGAGAAGCATTTCCGGTCCGGGGTAAGGTGGAACGACACTCCGGAGTCGACCACCCAGGTCATCTCGTCGCCGACAAGGTTTATCTCACTCTCCTCGGTGATGAGCATCAACTCTTCTTCACTTGCCGCGATTGCCGTCGTTCCCTTCCGGTCCGGCCCCCTCTGGTATTTACCGTTCCGGTCCGGTGTCCATTTCGAATCGGTACCGTCGGTTTCCTTGTCTTTTCGAAAATGCCGACAGTTCTTCTGGAAGTGTCCCGGCTTGCCGCAATAGAAGCAAGTAGGCCTCCCCCTTGACTTTGGCCGTGTCCCCAACTTTTCCCGGTGTTGCGTTGTTACGCGCGTGCGTGGAGAAAGGCGGGACCACGGGGGTCTTGGACTAGGGAGTGATGGAGCGTAGGAAGTCATGCTTCACCGTTTTCGGGGCATCCCAGAAGCACACCAGAAGCAACCGAAGGGAGAGAGAGAGAGAGAGAGAGCGCTTAACACCGACTCACGCACACTCACTCACACACACACACACACACACACACACACACACACAGGCCAACCCGACTCACACCCTTAAGTACAGGAAGTGCAGGAGAGGGGAAGCACCCGACACCAACGAAGATGCGAATATACACAAACAGACGCAAACGTATATATGTATATAAAAAGAAGAATACATTCCCGGCTTCGAGCCGTTCCAAGGTAGGTTACAGTAGTCGTCAGCTGCCAAGCCACCGTCGGGGAGCTCACGGGCTCGTCGCGCCGAGCGGGGTCTTGCGCAGGAGATGAGCTGAAGCAAACCCTAAGCGAACACGAAGGAGAAGAAGATGAAGAAACTAACTCTAAACCTAACGGTATACCCTCTAATGCAAAATGGGCAACCCTTTCACAAAGGGCGTTCCCTTCCTTTTATAGAACAAGGAAAGGGATGCGTTACAATGTGGGACAGATCCCGCCTTACATGGGATCGTCTGCCCCGACTTGACTACTCTTCGGCGCCATAAAGGCGCCCTCGATATTCACACTATATGTACATGGGTGCGTACACACGCTGCACCCCACCAATGTAGCCAATGTTTCCCGGTTTCCGCCTATGGCCGAAATTCTTCACGACACCGGTTCTGGGGACTACGGTTTCTATGTCTTACGCGTTCCGATTCGGTAAGGAGCGCTTTGGAGTCAGAGCTCGTATCCTTATCTTTCCGACGCACCTCCTCATCTAGCAAGCTCGACTTCACTCTTGCTAGGGATAACCGTTTCCCTTCCGGCCCAGCGTTGCCCAAAGTGACAACCAACGTCTCCCAGCTATCCAGGAGGGAACCGAGCAGGAGTTGCGCTAGTACCTCATCGGCAAGAGGTACTTCCAATGATGTTGCCTGGTGGATCAGCCCCTGGAAGGCATTCATGTGCTCCGCCATGCCGCCGGAATAGTAACCGACGGCCAAAAGCGTAGGAATAAGAAACTATATAAAGCGTAACGTATGTAACGGTTCACGCGGGTACGCGTGAACGGCTAATTAGACCCTACATATATAAAGGGCAGAAAACCTCGTAAGGAGGTGTGTGTAAATTTTGGGAATTGTAAAAAAGAATGCCTGATAATAGAATACTATCTTCTCTGAGTTTCTGTGTATAGTTACGGCTAATTCAGTGTCTGTGTCTCGGATACGTAATCGTAGTAGTACGTAAGCGCAACCTGTGAGAAGGAGTCGGTTATAGCCGTCTCCCCTTACACACAGCGGAGTCACAGAGGTTCTCTCCTTACGTAGTACGATTAAGCTCTGTTCGTTGTTCCACACCCACCTTGGGGTCTAGGTCGAAGGACTGACCACGGCCTGTGTTTCCTAAGAGGCAACACTTTTGGCACGCCCGGTGATCTGTGTTTCCTCACAGACGAGCAACAACGAATGGATGTTTAGCCGCAGACGACGCAGAGAACCAACAAGACAAGACCGGCCAGTAACAAGGTCCGTCACACGCCAGGCAGAAGAGCGCGTTCGGCAAAAGCCACGCATCGGCGACCCCAGTAATACCTGCCATCGACGAGGCGAGGGGACCACGCTTACCGCAGCCTCCCGATGACCTTCTCTGATCCGCCATACCTCCCACAATGGCCTTTGCCTACCCTCGCTTTAACGGCGAAACCGACGCCGCAACTCATGTTTGCATGTTCTTGAACGTTTGGAATGCGAACCACATGGCACAGAACCTTTCCGAGACGGTGGCACACCAGTCGAAAATGACGGAGTTCGGATTAACATTAGATGGGCGTGCGGCGTTCTGGCATTCACAGATGGATTTACCGGCCATAACAACCTTCGATCAGCTCCAGTCCGCCTTCTTGCGTTTTTTTCACCGGCGGGTTCCACAACGCGAGATTCTTGGGCAGTTTTATACAATTAAGCAACTACCAATCGAAACAATAGCAGACTTCAGCTTACGGTTCCAAAATTTACGACGAAAACTAGATCGAAGCCCTGCGGAGGAGGAGGCATGGGAAACATTTCTAGCAGCGTTACGCCGGCCCATCAGGGCAACGCTCAACAGCAATAGCGTGAAAGGGGAAATGGCGGATATGGTGATTGAACGAGCGTTACAGCTTGAGTTGGATGACGAGGAAAGGTTTTCAATGTTATCCTTACGACAAGCGTTACCTTAGGATGAGGAACGCCAATTTCGTCAGGCAATCCAATGTACGATTTGCTTGAACTCGGGGCATTCCGCAGTGGAGTGCAATATGCGAATCCACTGCCCAATCTGCCACTCGAAGGTTCACACAGTTGACCAATGCGAGTACAATATGTTAAATAGAGCAACGCCCGCGGTCCGCAGCATGGACACACAACGGCAACCACATCGGGTGGAACAAAAGAGGCAAGAAGACCGACCATGGTATAGGGATCGCAACCCGCGGGAGGACAGGTACAACCGGAATCGTCGGAATCACAATGAGTCCGAGGAGGAGGACCCGGAGGACGAGGATTATCATGGACATCCGAGTTACGCCAAAGGAGGCCGGCGATACGAACATCAACGCCCGATGAACAAACGGGGTGGCTTCAATGGCTATCGAGGTAAGCCTCGACAATATAGGCATCACCGGCATTACGACGAAAGCTCGGGGGATGAGCGGCACCAAGAACGACGACGGGATCAACAGCAGCCACCGTGTACGTCCCGACAAACGAGGCCGGACCGCGAAGAGCAAGTAGCGCCCGGAGAACGACACACTCCACCTGGGGCTGAGAAGGGAGAATCAAGCATCCACTGTTTTATTTGTCAGCAACCCGGACATTATGCCACACAATGCCCAGCACGCAAGGGAAAGGGGCCCGCCGTCAACACGATTACGACGGAGGTGCAACAAGTCACCACACGCCATCAAACGAAAACGGTGGATTGGGCTACATAGGATGAGGTACACCGACAAGCCCAAGGCTGGGTGGAAAAAGCAAACGCGGCCAATACGGAACGTATGAGGCAGGAGTCTGCGAATGCAATGAAGCAAACAGAGAACGAAAAAACGGGGCCGGGCCCCATTTGGCAAGTGTTAACGGGCTGTGAAATCACGCTAACTATGGAAAAACTGCTACAGCTAGTTCCACGTTTCCGCCAGACCATGGAAGCACAGGTGGCGGGCATGACCGGGGCAAGCGTTGCCACAAACCTGACTGACGTCAGCGAGGGACCACCAGTGGTAGATCAGCACAACCCGGCCATTACAGTAATATTGCACGGACAGGAAGTCCATGGATGTGTAATCGACGGCAGCTCAGGCGTCAATGTGATTAGCACGAAAACTTGCGAACAGCTAGGCATTTCCGAATGGGAGGCGTGTCCATTCTGGCTTCGCATGGCAGATACCCGATCAGTGCGGCCGTTGGGGCTAATTCGCAAATTAGGCATCATCGTGGGCAAACACCGCTTCGACATATTGGCGATCGTCCTCGCTTTGGACGCGCCTGGAGCGTACCCAGTGCTTCTAGGCAGACCATGGCTTTGGACAGCAAATATCAAGCAAAGCTGGCAACACGAGTGTATCAGTTTTCGGCAGGGACGCATCAAGGTTCGTGTGCCTACGGAAGGCAACACGCCCCAACCTAAGGGGATAACACCGTTATATGCGGAAGACATCATTATGCTGGCTGGGGTGGAGGATGCCGAATTGGAAGCGTACCTTGACGAACATCCTCGGATTATTCCACTGTTCGAGATAGGTGTCATCACAACTACGACAGAATATACTACGGCCATTGTTCCAAGCGAAGAGCCGTACGAACCAAAGCCAGAGTCCATATTGGAACTCAGCAGAGCACGGGCGTCCTTCGAAAGGGAAATGGAGATTTCACGACGGATCACCACTTCCGCTCTCGACGAAGTGAATGTGGGTACGGGATCAGAACCCCGGTTCCTCTCCATAGCAAAGGAATTGAGGCCGGACCAGAGAACCACAATGATCGCACTACTCACAAAATATAAAGATGTGTTCGCGTGGGCTCATGAGGACATGAAGGGGTTAGATCCCAAGTTCTATTAGCATAAGATCAATTTAGCAACAGACGCGAAACCTGTCCAGCAGCGTCGCTACCGCATGAACCCCAATTACGCAACCCGCGTGAAAGAAGAAATTGACAAGCTGCTGAGGGCTGGGTTCATATGACCAGTAAAACAAGCGACATGGCTTAGCCCGATAGTGGTTGTCCCAAAGAGAAACGGCAAAATACGGGTATGCGTGGATTACCGAAAATTAAACGCCGTAACCATTATGGACGCATTTCCCTTACCCTTCACTGATAGCGTGTTGGACGCCGTCACAAGCCATGAGATGTACAATTTCTTAGATGGCTTCAGTGGCTATAACCAAGTGCACATGCACCCTGACGACCAGGAGAAGACGACATTTGTCATGGACTGGGGAGTATATGTGGTGGTCGTCATGATGTTCAGCCTAAAGACAACACCGACAACATTCCAACGAACGATTACAGAGATCTTTGGGGAATATATTCCGGCGTTCATGCAAGTCTTTTTAGACGATTTTGCGGTATATGGGCGAACAAAAGACCATTTCTCGCACCTACGTCTCTGCCTGGAACGTTGTCGCACTGCACGCTTAAGCCTGAATCCCGCGAAATGTGCATTCGGCGTGACCAGCGGGGCTCTCTTGGGCCACATAGTCAGCAAGGAAGGAATAGCGGTCGACCCAAACAAGATCACCGCTATTACGCAAGCTAAAACTCCAACAAATGCCAAAGCACTTAGCCGGTTTTTGGGCCAAATACGGTGGCATAGTCGGATGATACGGTATTTGGCGGACTTCGCCACGCCACTACATGCTGCCGTACATCGGACTCCTTTTCAATGGACTGCAACAGAGGATAAGGCATATGAGGCACTTAAGATAATGCTTACACAGGCCCCCGTAGTACAACCTCCAGTTTGGGCGAAACCATTTCACGTGTTCGTCGACGCCTTGAACACAGCAATAGGAAGCGCGCTGTCGTGACGATTTTTGGCTACGGTGTGAAACCGAGTGAGACGAATAAACCAAGGATGTGCAACATTGCACATGCACTTAGCAAATAAACCTAGCCTAGTGGCACTTGAGTTCATACAGAGGGGTGCAAGCAAGGTTTGAACCTTGCACCTCTAAGATACAAGATAATTGCCTTACCACTAGGACAACTATCATATAGTGTAGATTTTATGTATTTCCTTTTCATATACAAATTATAGACGAAACAACCATAGAAAACCATGTGCACAAAACCATGGTTTTAAACCCATGGTTTGTGCATGACATAAGCAAAACCGTGTGCACAAAACCATGGTTTTAGCCCATGGTTTTGTGCATGTCACGAGCATGGAAAGACCTATAAAAGCCTCTAGTTGGGCTTGTGTAAGGGGGGCTCAATATGTGATATCACCAACACCACTATCATCAATATAATTATATTTGTCTTTATCTTCTTCATGTTTTTCTACTTCTCAAGTGTACAATTTTTCTCCTTCTCAAGTAAACCAATTTCATCTAATCTTACATTGATCGTCATCTAGCGTCGATAATTCCGCGAACGTCCTCCCCAGTCCAAGACCCCGGTGGTCGCTCGAGTAGCACACGCACGCGCGAATCTTCGCGACAGCGCTAATGCAACTCACCGAACCAAACTGGTACAGGCCAGTATACTATGCAAGTCGTAAATTATCAGCAGCAGAGCGTAACTATTCCACAACAGAGCGGGAGGCGCTAGGGATGATCTATAGCATCAATAAATTCCGACATTATTTACTAGGACGGAAATTCACGTCCCACGTGGATCATTCGGCATTATTGTATTTGGTAGAGAAACAAGCCCTGACAGGGAAATTGGCGCGGTGGATGCTGCTGCTCCAGGAATTCGAGTTCGTAATTCAGCACCATCCAAGGACGCAACACGCAGTGGCGGATTTTTTGAGCAGACTTGAGAGTGGAGAAACAGTATAGAAAGACAACGACGATTTTCCGGACGCCGACATCTGGCGAGTAGCGACGATTGCAGAAAAAACGGAATCCACCTTTCCGGATCGATGGCTTATGGAAATGATGTACTTTTTTCTATAGGACTACCTCCACCACAATTACGCACAGACGAGAAGAAACGACTAGCCGTCCGAAGCCGTCACTTCTGCCTGGTCAAAGGGTATTTATATCACAAAGGAAGTGACGGCATTTGGCGACGGGGAGTCCATCAGGATGAAAAAGAAGCAGTGTTACGGGAGGCACACTACGGCACGGCCGGCGGCCATTACGCAGGCAACGTGACAGCCCACAAAGTATGGCAAGCGGGCTTATGGTGGCCAACAACACAGAAGGACGCATCCGAGTATTGTAGAAAGTGTGATTTGTGCCAGCGGATGGGTCAGCCCCCGGAGGATGCAAGGATGCAAGGATGCCACACCAGCCCGTGCTACCACTGGACCCCTTCCAAAAGTGGGGATTGGATTTTGTGGGGCCCTTCACACCAACAGCAGCCCGTACGGGTAACAAATACATATTGGTAGCCACAGATTACTGTACCAAATGGGTAGAAGCAAAGGCACTACGGGAAAATACGACGACCGTCACAACCAAATTTCTGTACGAGCACATCTGGTGCCGGTTCGGCTGCCCGATTGAGCTCATAAGTGACCAGGGGAGCCACTTCCTCAATACAGTGGTTCGGGAACTAACACAGTATTACACAGTCGTCCACAAGAAAAGCATGCCATACTACCCACAAGCGAATGGATTAGCGGAATCCACGAACAAAACTTTACAGACCATTTTAAAGAAAACCATCAATGAAAATAGAACGGACTGGGATACCAAACTCCAGAGCGCGTTATGGGCGTACAGAACTAGTTACAAAACAAGCATACGGTCAACACCGTTCCGGCTAGCGTTTGGACTAGAACGGTAATGCCGGTCGAATTCCGGGTACCTAGTTTGTGCATTCAGGTACGGAACCGATTATCAGAAGCCAAGTCAGAGGAGGAACGGCTCTACCAACTCCTCGAACTAGGGGAGAAACGCGTCCACAACATGGTTGTGTTGGAAGAAGAACAACGACGGCATAAAGCATTTGTCGATCGGCATCGGAACGCAAAGGAAAAGGAGTTCGTCGTGGGCCGAGCGGTGCTAGTTTTT
This sequence comes from Azolla caroliniana, assembly GCF_043228905.1. Classification (NCBI taxonomy): domain Eukaryota; kingdom Viridiplantae; phylum Streptophyta; class Polypodiopsida; order Salviniales; family Salviniaceae; genus Azolla; species Azolla caroliniana. The sequence goes on along the minus strand of NW_028230455.1, from coordinate 11,405,998 downwards.
CAAACACGCATGGGCCAGATGCCGTGTAAGCTACGTTTCTGCTGGACCGGCCCATACTGGATAATTGGAGCGGAACAGGGCACGTTCCAACTAGGAACACTGGCTGGAGAAATAGTACGGCAAAAAGTGAATGGGTTTCGGCTCAAACCTTACCTGGGCCCTACACCACCTAACCCATCCACCGTCGAACGGTACAAAGCCGGAGAACCCGCAACGTAAAAGGGACAGGCCCAATTGTACTATAATGTAAAAATAGGGGGTAACTAACCGTTAGAAAAAAAGAAAAAAAAAGAGAGAGAGAAGATAGCGACTATTAAAACGACTAAAGGCATGCACAAACTCCTAGTTCAAGAACACGCGGCACCACGATGGCTCACCGCCCAAGGAACCCTAAGCCACAAAAAGAAGGAAATAGAAGGTTTTCTGCACAAAGCAGAAACACAGAGTCTAGCTATCAGCGCTCCTATCGCTCCTCCTCACCTTCTTCCCCATCACATCTCAGAGCGCTAACTCACCACTACTACCCATCGCCTCCCCACGAACCTACCCTGGTGATGCCGATCTTCATCTCTACTGCCCTACGCCGATGGCTCGTGGAGAAGCGCCTGGATGGTTATATTCGGGTCGCAGAAGCACCTCCGCACCCGGACGCCATGGACATCGCCAGGCGGCTTAACATCGACACGGTCACAAACTCTTCCATTCGGAAGAAGTTAGACCTATCTTCACTAGGCGAAAGACATTTCGAAATACCTCCTACAGAGGCGCTGCAACGATATTTTGGCCCATACTCATCCTCCGCCAAAGCCTATAGAACAAAACAGATTCCGGATCCCTTCTTCCGTGAAGTGGCCAAGTTCGTACTGGAAGTAGGCTGCGTCCATGTCAATGCTTACGGGATGCCTAAACAGAAGGCGGGCATCATTATCGACACCTTTGAGGGGCGTACAGTCGACTGGGGGGTCATCACAGGGCCGGCGTTACGGGAAGGCTCGCATGCGTACCAAGCAGGCAAAAAGCTCCGACCAATCATCCAACAATACCTTACGATACTGTTTCCACCCCGAGGTCTACCAGCACCACAGCCCAGCAGCCAACCCACGGCCCCGCCCCGCTCCGCGAAACGCAGGTTAGCGGAGTTAGCGGCCCCAACATGGGAGGAGGAACCCCAACTGGCCCAACCAGACCCAAGGACAACACCTCCTACCGACCAACCGGATATACGGGCGACACAGGAGGAACAACCGAGACACCCCTTGGAGGCAGCCCCAGAACCAGCCACCGAAGCACGTGGGGAAAGCCCTAGACCCAAACGGCGTAGATTGGACAGAAAGGATGGACGGGGGTTGGTAAAAAACACCCCCACAGATCCGGAGGCACCAACTGCAGGTGAAGGCCCCGCAACAGCAGAGCCGAGTACCACCTTCGAAATCATCCGGGAGCCGCGGCCGATTATTACGACTCAGTCCCAGCGAGGGAAAGCCGTATTGACGGCGGAAAGCGAGGTTTTGGCATATCCGGATATTCCGGATACGGCCCACGAATTCAGCGCCCTCTTGTAGTTCGGGACCTCTTTCGAGCTCATGGAGTTCCTGGCAGCACAACAGGTCAAAACCGCTCAACGCATGGCCGAGGAGCATGCAGAACGACAGATGATAGAGCGCGCCCTAACACAAACAACGGAGAGCGACGATGAGGACCGGTTGGCTAGGGTCGGTAGACAGAGGAACGCTGGGGTATGACGAGTAGGGATGGAAATACCACCCTTAAACACGGCCCTAGTTGAAGTCCATCGGGAACTAGCAAAGGTCAACACGGGCGCCAAGGAGATGGCCATAAAAAATAAGAATGTCTGGAAGAAGGTTAAAATGACCGAAGCCGAACTACAAAAGGCCAACGCACGCATCGCTGAGTTAGAAGCTCATACGACTACGGCGCAACACGAAACCCCGCCACCGAACCACGTTATCGACGCTCTCAAAGAAGAAATCGAGGCTCAGACCGCCATCGCCTCAAAAGCAAAAAGGGTTGTGCAGCTAGCGGAATCCGAAATTGACTGCCTTCGAGTAGAGCTACACCAATCCTCGGACAGAGAAAAGGAGATACGGGCTAACGGATGAAAAGCTGTAAAAACGCTTGAAGAGAAACTAGCTATGGAGGTGGCACAGCACATCCAGACAAAATACGACAACGCCCAATTACGAGAGGACGCGAGGAAATCAGAGGCGGCAATAGCGGGGCTTCGGGCCTTATTAGAGAAAAAGAAGGTATGGTTCGATGAACAGTTGGTAGTCGAACAAGACAGACGGCATCAACTCGAAATCCGCCTAAACAATGAAATGGGCAAATTAGAAAAATAGCATGAAAAGGAATCCCAGCTGTGGGCGGGCTTGAAGGCCACGTATGAGGAAGCGGCAACCGTTAAACAACAGGAAATCGCAAATCTCCAGAAGTCGATGGAAGACGCACGCAACCGCTGCCAGGCCATCACGGATAACGTGCGCATCCTTCTCCAAACCAACCGGGAAAGGTTCACAACGCAATTAAAAACGGTGCTGGACAAAGGATGGATGGCGTGGGCAACCCAAGCAGTGGAATTGCACGCGTATCGTGCGGACTGGGAGAACCGGCGGAAAGACGACCGAGGGTTTTATAAGCTAAACGAGGAGAGCATTGCGATCGTACGGGAGGACCTAGCGCAAGACTATCGCGCGTTAGCAGACCAACACTTTGAAGAACTCGCACAACTCCTAGATGATTTTGGTGAAAGTCAGGAGGAGCTATTTCACCAGATCACACAAACTGGCAACACGCATACAAACGAGGAACCCAGCGACACACCAATTCTGGGCCCAGCCGAAGAAGAGGAACCTCAGGACCGATCACCAGCGAGGACAACGGAGGAGAATAACGGGGACGAACGAGCGGAGTTCCCCACAAGACCAAACAGCGAAACGATTAACCAACAAAAGGTCCAGCCCACGCCGCCCACGCCATCTTCAGAAAACGCGGAAAATAGTGCGGACCAGGCGGAATCCCCGCCCCACGCCCAAGGACACACAAAAACGGCCAACACTGCGGAGGACGTAACAACAGAGGCGGAGCAGCAGCCGACAGCAAGCACGCTACCGGTGGAGCCTAGTCCACGAACTACAGAAGAGCCCACCGTACCCGAACCACCCACACACGGCGAAGGCGACTCCAGGAGAAACCAGGCCGACCAAGTAGAGGAGCCGCACCACGATGCTCCTACGGGCCCTACATCAACTCCGGCCAAGGACACCACAACTGAGCCAAACATCCGGGGCATTTTGGAAGAAGATTAACGAGATGGGTCCGACGTGCAAAGGCATTGTCCCACAAGCGTGCCAGGTGTTGTCCGCCGGAATAGTAACCGACGGCCAAAAGCGTAGGAATAAGAAACTATATAAAGCGTAACGTATGTAACGGTTCACGCGGGTACGCGTGAACGGCTAATTAGACCCTGCATATATAAATGGCAGAAAACCTCGTAAGGAGGTGTCTGTAAATTCTGGGAATTGTAAAAAAGAACGCCTGATAATAGAATACTATCTTCTCTGAGTTTCTGTGTATAGTTACGGCTAATTCAGTGTCTGTTTCTCGGATACGTAATCGTAGTAGTACGTAAGCGCAACCTGTGAGAAGGAGTCGGTTGTAGCCATCTCCCCTTACACACAGCGGAGTCACAGAGGTTCTCTCCTTACGTAGTACGATTAAGCTATGTTCGTTGTTCCACACCCACCTTGGGGTCTAGGTCGAAGGACTGACCACGGCCTGTGTTTCCTAAGAGGCAACAAAGCGCTTTGGAGTCGGAGCTCGTATCCTTATCTTTCCGACGTGCCTCCTCATCTAGCAAGCTCGACTTCACTCTTGCTAGGGATAACCGTTTCCCTTCCGGCCCAGCGTTGCCCAAAGTGACAACCAACGTCTCCCAGCTATCCGAGAGGGAACCGAGCAGGAGTTGCGCTAGTACCTCATCGGCGAGAGGTACTTCCAATGATGTTGCCTGGTGGATCAGCCCCTGGAAGGCATTCATGTGCTCCGCCATGCTAGAGCCATCTTGGTACCGGAGTCTAACTAGCTTCTGGAATACCGAAACCTGATTAACAACATTTTTGTTTTGAAACATAATGCCGATCTTCTCCCAGAGCTCATGAGCCTTGCTCTCTTCATTGAAGTTGTTGTATAGGCTCATGTCGATGATGCACCGTATGTACGCCGTTGTCTTCATGTGCATCACCTCCCATATCGTGGCGTCAATTTTGTCCGGTCTCTTGTCCCCGAACTGAACCGGCAACCAAAGATCTTTAACCACGAGCATGTTCCTCATCTTCGACTTCCACACCGAATAGTTGGAGCCGGTGAGCTTGAACATGCCTCCCAACGAATCGTCCATTTTCTATGTCGTTTCGCTCTGATACCACTTTGATAGGAACTGCACGCTCCCTATGCGCAAGGCTCGGCCACAACCGAGCTTAGAATCATACACAAAAAACGGGAAATGAAAGCACGACACAATGGAGAGAGGAGTACACAGGATGTTAGCGTGGAAAACCCAAACTAGGGAAAAACCACGGCAGCCCACAGACTGCAAACTATCACTATATCAGAATGTACAATAGTGAAGCACCGAGGCAACAACCTCGAGCTTGCTATCTTTGCCATAGGCGGTGGTTACAACAGAGATACGAACTCTTCGTCTCTTTCTCTCTCTCTCTCTCTCTCTCTATACACAATTGCGCTCTCAAGTCTTGCACCAACAAGAATGACAACAACACTATCACACTCTCTTACAAAAAGTTTGCCCTAAGTCATATTTATACTAATATGATTTTTCGGCTATTTACAAATATAGCCACGATGGACTCTCAGAAACATATTTACGAATATGTCTCTTCATCCGGTGAGCACTCCTCACCGGGCCTGCATCATCCGGCACTTGCCGGGTACTCGTCATCCGGTTCTCAACGGGTCTGCACCATCTGGCTCTCCGTAGCCGGGTACTCGTCATCCGGTTCTCACCGGGTCTGCAACATCCGTCTCTCCGTAGCCGGGTACTCGTCATCCAGTTCTCACCGGGTCTTCCGTAGCTAGGTATTCCTCATCCGGTTTCGGCCTCGGCCGAGTTTGCTCATCAATACTATTCTTCTGACTTCCCATCCGGAGGGACCTGTTTCCTAACACTAACCACGTTGTCATGTTTTCCACCACCTTGCAGCTGACTTACATACATTCCACAACTTCTCTGTTTTAGGAGATAGCCAAGATAATGATGCCATTGCATGATGATACAATATATTTGTAGTGACTTATAACAAGCGTGTACCATCTTGTAATCGCCAATCCACCAAAGGTGCAACATTTGTTTTCAATGGCAAACATCCTTGCAATAATGGTATATCTTATAGTTTCGCCCAAATAAATCCATAATTTGCTATTCATTATCAACTACATCTTCCAAATGTACAATCCCCAATCGAAATAAATGATTGGATTGAGATCTCAACTTCTCTTTCCCATGCCAAAACAACACTCGAGAAGAAACACGTAATTCAGTTTGTAATGAATTACAATATTCTCGATCACTTGATGGTTCCCACTCAAAAAGAGATAATGCATCTTGCCATGATCTTATAAAATGTTGTCCACATATAGAATGTCGATTTTTTAGAGGAATACTTCCATTGAGTAATGACCACCAGGATGCTTGAATCTTTGTTTTTCCGTGCACCAATCCTTCACGCTCAATAAAATATTGCATAATAGATATTCATGGTGGAACTTGTTGACATATATCTCATAATAATGCAAATCTATGTGCTATCAAATGCATTTCCAAATCCAATATTCCTACACCATGTAACCTTTTGGGATTAGCCAAATGGTCCCATGAAATCCATGTAACTCCCATCATTTCTCCCTTCCACCACAACATGCACAGAATAGGTTGTAACATATTTTGTAATGCCTTCTTAGTCCAAGGTAGTAATGGTAAAAAATATAATAACATGGGTATCAAGATACATTGCACAACTTTGAGTCGTACATGAAAGGGCCATAATTGATACTTCCAATACATAAATTTGTCCTTCAATTTACTTTCAATCCAATCAATCAATTGAACATTTGCAACATCAACACCCAATGGGTAACCCGAATGTTGATAAATCAATCCTCGTGTAATCATTAACCCTCGCCATCCCAAACATTCCAAATCACTCTCCGTACAAGAAATAAGGTGAGACTACCTCCAATTTATATACAACCCTGAAGCCAAAGCAAATTGATCCTTGTTGAGAGTCAAACCCAACTACCCCAATGCAATGACTTTCACACTAGTAACGAACACTCTAGGTTCATGCTAGTTTTGTAAATAGTAGAAAGGGCAATTGCCCTAAGTTAGTTGGTATTTAAACCAACCCTTTTGTGACTAAGTTACTATTGGATGTATTTTCATATTGCTAATATAACTTCTCTCTCTCTCTCTCTCTCTCTCTCTCTCTCTCTCTCTTACGCACACAATTTCCTTCCACTGCACAAGATCACCTACACTCTCCATTTCTTTACATGGCATCTGTAAAAAGTAGCATGCGGAAGCAAAATAGAAAGACAAAACGCAGAAGATACACAGGTTTAATGGAGAGATTGAACACAAAGTACGCGGGAGAGACAGAGAGAGAACACACAGAAACTCTATTAAAAAATACTAACTCTCTGTACATACATCGTGCTCAGTGAGCACCTTTTATACAAGCCTTGACAATGGGCTGACACAAGTACTGGCAATACTTGACTGCTCATAAATGAGCCTCGACACTTACTCCCAAAACTATTCCTTATGAGGAATATCTCTCTAACTGCCTTTCGGTTTACGCACTGATATGGCCTCTCGTTACGCACCGGTTTGCGTATCCGTTTTACGCACCGGTCCGGCCTAACCGATTGGTCCCAACCAATCCGGTTCTCGGTTTGCACAGCCGATCCGGCCAATGTTGAGCTTGTATCTCAACACTCCCCCTCAAGCTCAACTTGAGGTTCCATCCGCTCTTCCGGATCTACGTTCCGGTTCCTTCTGGCTTCACACCTTGCTCGCGCTCCTCGACCCGTTCGATTCCGCGCGCCTCGACCCTTTCGGTCGGCTTGTCTGCTCACACGGCCCTTCTCAGCTTCCTTGCTGTTGCGGTGTTGGCGCCTCTTCTGCTGCCTTCTCTTCCGCTTGGCCCTCGGTTGATTCAGCGTATCCGAATCAAACATCCGAACTGACTCGGCTTCCTCCGATCGATTTTCGCTCTCATCCGAGTTGGTTGTCTCCAACTTGTCTTCAATCTTCTTTCCCTTGATGGCTTCGTCTCCCCCATGCTTGGTTGGCTTCGGCTCTTCCTTTTGACTGCTCCCCTTATGTCCGCTTTCGGACTCTTCCGCAGATCCGCCCTCGGCTTCTTCAACCGATCCGAAATCGAATTCGTCATCCGACTCGGCGTCACGGTCTTCTGGAATTTCTCTCCCCCTTCCGTGGTCATTCAGGACATCTCTCCCCCTTAAGTTCAGTACGTCGAGGTGACGCAACCCAAGCGCACCCGAGAATTGCCGCAACTTGTCGAGACCAAGAGGCTTGGTGAAGATGTCGGCGGTCTGCCGATCCATCGGATCATACTGAAGTTCGACTTCACAAGAGAGTACACGCTCGTAGACAAAATGGTAGTGCACCTCAATGTGCTTAGTCTGGGCGTTGAAAGCGGGGTTCTTTGCGAGCTGGATGCTGCTGAGGTTGTCGCAGTAGATGGTCGTTGGATCAGACACCTCCACCTGCAGATCCTTAAGTAGCCGCTTCAACCATATGGCTTCGCATGTCGCGACAGCCGCTCCTCTATACTCGGCCTCGGTGCTCGACAGCACAACTATTGGCTGCTTCTTGTTACTCCACGCGATCGCGGCACTCCCGAGAGAGAACGTGAAACCGAACGTGGATCGGCGATCGTTGGCGTTTCCGGCCCAATCAGCATCGGTGTAACCGACCAACTGCGCGACAGTATCGGCCCGATATAGTAGCCCCCGGTCCTTAGTGCCACTGACGTATTGGAGTACGCGTTGTGCGCACTAAAGGTGCTCCTTGGTCGGTCGCGCCATGAACTGACTAATCACCCCGACCGGGTAGCTAAGATCTGGTCGGGTGATGGTCAAGTATATAAGGCTTCCGACTATTTGTCGGAACCTCATCGGATCACATACCTTTCTGGAGTCGGGGCGAAGCTTGACGGTTCTATCCAGAGGAGTCGAGACGGACTTACAGTCGGCCATCCCAAATTTGAAGAGCATACTCAGCACATAATGTCGTTGGCTGATCGTATGCCTTCGGGGGTGCGGATCACTTCGATCCCGAGGAAGTAATGAAGGTCCCCCAGATCCTTCATGTCGAATGATGCCGCAAGCTGGATCTTGACGCGGTCAATTTCACCCAGGTCAACGTCGGTGATGACCAAGTCATCAACATAAAGTAAAATACTAACCGGCCCGAGTCGACCTTTCCGGATGAACAGTGAGGAATCCGATTTCGACACCGCAAAGCCCATCCGATGCAGCTGCTGCGTGATCTTCGCGTTCCAGGCACGCGGGGCTTGCTTTAGTCCGTAAAGGGACTTCTTCAATCAGCACACCGCCGAAGTGTTCGTTCCGGAGTGAAATCCGGGGGGTTGTACCATGTACACCTGTTCCTCAAGCTCACCTTGCAGGAACGCATTCTTTACATCCATCTGATGTAAGTGCCACCCCGTTGCCGCAGCTACCGTGAGCAAAACACAGACGGTCGTCATCTTCGCGACCAGCGCAAACGTCTCATCGTAGTCGATGTAGTGTTTTTGCGCATAGCCTTTCGCTACTAACCGGGCCTTGTATCGGTTGACCGAGTCGTCGGTGTTGTACTTGACCTTGTACACCCACTTGCATCCGATTGGCTTCACACCCTTCGGTGCATCAACTAGGTCCCAAGTTTCATTTTCGGCTAGTGCGCGCATCTCTTCCTCCATTGCGGCACGCCAATTCGTGTCCTTCGCCGCTTCTACGTAGCTCTCCGACTCACGCACTTCCGCTACACGCGTCATGTACGCATAGTGATGCGCCATGTACTCATTGTAACCGAACCGCACAACAGGGTTCTTCTGGTGGGTTGATCGGCGTAATTGCTCATTAGCCGATGTTGAGGCTTTCATGGCCGACGCTGACTTCGCTCTTAAAGACCCGTCGTCACTTCCCTCAGAGTCAGACATGCGACGATCCGACTCATTCCTATCCGTGCCGTAATCCGACACCTTCTTCTTCTATTTTTCTTTGCGCGTAAGCCGTCTCCTCGGCTTCCTGCGCGGGGAATGCACGACCGAGTCTCCACTACTCGCCGGCTCTTCATCGGACTAGTCGAACCGACTCAGTCGTCCATTCGGTTCGCTTAACCAAAACGAAATCGGACTCTCTTCGCGGGTCCCGATTTCAGGCGCATTCGTAAGCATCTCGGCCTCACTGACCTCATCATCAAAACTCGGATTCGAGGTGAGGTCTAGAGTCAGAGGCAAGTACCAGGACGTGGACTCGTCAAACACAACGTCGGAACTCACGCGCGCTTGTTTGGTGCGAGGGTCATAACACTTATAACCCTTCAGCTCGTCCGAATAGCCGACCAAGATACACTTCTCGACTTTCGCGTCCAACTTCCTCCGTTTCTCCCTTGGCACATGCACATACGCAATGCTACCGAAGACTCTCAAGTGTCGCAGGTTCGGCTTCCTTCCGAAATACTGCTCATGCACCGACACTTTGTCTCCGATCCGATTCTAGATGTATATCGTGGTTCGTACCACCTCGGCCCAATAGAACGTTCTGTGTCGGCTCCCATACATCGGAATGTATCAAGTCGAGCTTGTTCCGGCTCCGATTACGCTCGTTAGGGAAAGGAAGTCGGTGTTGCTTCCCTCGCTGGCAGGCTTCACAAATTTGTGCCTTCCGGCCACTAAATTTGGGCAATCCGAACACCACCTGTTTCGATTGCAGGTCATGAAGCTGTTGATAGTTGACGTGGCCTATCCGCTTGTGCCATAAGTCGATATCCGACTCGACTTTTTGTCCTTTCGCGAACATTGCGGTGCCACCGTCACTAGAGTCGAGGATAAACATCCTCCCATCTCTATGCCCTTGTGCAATAATCTGGCCTTCTTCCTCGATGAAGCACCTAAGGTGCGTAAACTGAAATTGCATCCCGTGGTCGACGATCTGCCCGACCGACACTAGGTTCTTTGTGATTGTCAGGACGTGTAACACATTCATGAGTTTCCCTTTCTGCCCGACATGGCTCAAGGGAACTTCACTGACATTCGCGATCAGATGTAGGGTGTCGTCTCCGGTTGCGACTACTCCCGGTTGCGTCGGTTTCTCAAGGTATGAGAACACTCCTCGTGGCACGTCATATGGTTTGACACGCCGGAGTTGGCGTACCACACCTCGTCCGACTTCGGGGTGATCTTTTTCATCGAGTTTGTTTTGTGTCTCGTCACGAAGACTGACCCTTTTCCGGATCCTTCGGCGTAGTGCGATCGCTGTCGATTTCCTTTGTCGGTCTATCCGGAGCCTGATCCGGACCTGGCTCTCTCCGAATCGGCACGCTTTTTCCAACACTCGCTCTCCCTATGGCCTTTCTTGCCATAGTACCAGCATTCCGCGACGGATTTCCCTTTCCGGTTCTCGTCGCCTCAACTCCCCCTGTTTCCGGAGGGTCCGGAATTGCTGTCGGCATCACTTCGATGCCTTTTTCCTTGATCCCGTCGGCCGCCTTCATTGCGTACCGACTCGCCTCGTCCACCACGACCACGGGGCTTATCTCCCTCTGTTTACAGCATCTTGCTATCAACATGCGTGCTTGTCGATGCACCCACGTGGTTCTCCTCTATAAGGAGCATTGACTATAGGTTGAAAAACGACGATGTATTCTCCCGTGTACACATAGCAGTTCGGAACGCTCCGAACTTCGACGCCAGTCCCTCTAGACAGATCTGCACCATCTCGCCTTCCTCGATGTTCACATCGATGGAGGCTAAGGAGTCGCATATATCTTTGATCTTCGAGGTGTAATCAGCCACCGACAAGTCGCATTGTCGTAGGTTGCTCAGCTCCTGTCGGAGTTGAAGCTTCCTGGTTGTGGTGCTCGCGGCGAAAATCTTCTTCAGATTTCCCCAAGCATCCTTTGGCATTTTCGCATCCCGAATGTAGCTTAGGAGTTGTTCGCCCACACAAGACGCGAAGCAGTACAATACTCTACTCGTCGACTGTTCCCACGCCGGGAAATCTCTGTGTGACGATTCGGGTGTTGTGTCGTTTGCTCCATCAACATAGCTCCAGTAACCGTGCCCGAGCAAGTATTGGTGCATCTTGTAAGACCAAGACACGTAGTTGTTTATGTCGAGCTTCTCTGTTGGAAGCGAGCTAGCCATGCCTCTATCCATCGGTTTTACCTATTCTTCTTGGTTGGTTTTTCTTTCAAGCTATGTTGGCTGTAGAGGATCTCAACCCTCGCGCTCTAATACCATGTAAAAAGTAGCGTGCAGAAGCAAAATAGAAGACAAAATGCAGAAGATACACAGGTTTAATGGAGAGATTGAACACACAATACGCGGGAGAGACAGAGAGAGAACACACAGAAACTCTATTAAAAAATACTAACTCTCTATACATACATCGTGCTCAGTGAGCACCTTTTATACAAGCCCTGACAATGGGCTAACACAAGTACTGACAATACTTGACTGCTCATAAATGAGCCTCGACACTTACTCCCAAAACTATTCCTTACGAGGAATATCTCTCTAACGACCTTTCGGTTTACGCACCGATACGGCCTCTCGTTACGCACCGGTCCGGCCTAATCGATCGGTCCCAACCGATCCGGTTCTCGGTTTGCACAGCTGATCCGGCCAATGTTGAGCTTGTATCTCAACAACATCAAAGCGTATGGTAATTTGATTCTCTCAATTGTGTTGTGTTGCTCGCCAATGATCAAACACAACCGGCCCAACGACAGAGAAAAAAAACCACACAATGAACACTCAGATGGGAAGCGCTCTTCCCACCGAGAAACTCGACAGATCAAACTTTGCATATTGGGAATACAAGATGCACCAATACCTTGTCAGTCAAGGCTATTGGAGCTACGTTGAAGGAGCTCAAGAAAATCAACCCAACCTGGCACATGCGGACTACCCAACTTGGGTGCACATGACGAGTCGCGCGTTGTGTTGCTTGCCATCATGCGTTCATGATCACATGCTTGGCTACATTCGAGAAGCAAAAACGTCGAAAGAAGCCTTGGGCTACCTTAAGAAGATCTTTGCAGCCAACACGGTTGCACACAAGCTTCAACTATGACAGGAGTCGAACAATATTCAACAAAGGGATATGTTGGTTAACAGCTACACCTTGAAGGTCAAGGAGTTGTGTGATGCCCTTGGATCAATCAACATTAGCATAGACGACGACGAAATGGCCCAGATACGTGTCAATGGCTTAGCACCACGATTCGGCACAATTAGGTCGGCCATCCTTGCAAGGGAGAATCCTCCCTCCTTTTTCGACCTTTAGTCGATACTGTTGTTCAAAGAAAATTGAAAAGATTAATGTGCAGAAGCTAAACAAAACTCAACCGGCTCAGGTGGAGAACAACATAAAACACAAAGAAACAATGGAAGGACACACAGAACACAGGAGAAATAGAGAGAGCAGAAGACTGAACTCTATTCAAAATAATAATGCTTTGTGCATATAATTGTGCTCAAAGAGCACTTTTATACAAGTCCTTCAATGACGGTCAAAAGTACTAACAAGTACTTCAATACTCATAACTGAGCTACTGAAACTAACTCCTAAAAATATAACTACCTACTAATCTAGGAGCATAGGCCTCTAACGGCCTACCGGCTCCCCGCGGATCTGGTTCTCCGATCCGGCCCATGTTGAGCTTGCTTCTCAACACTCCCCCTCAAGCTCAACTTGAGGTTCCTTCCTGCTCTGCCGTCTTTTGGCATGCACTCCTCGACCCATACGGTCATGTGCTTCTCAACCTCTTTGGTCGGCTTGTATGCTCATAAGGTCCTTGTTAGCTCTCTCGTTGTCGCGGCATTGATGCCCCTCGTCCTGTCGAAACCGTTGTTTCAGTGTTAACTTCGGTTGCCTCCTTGTCCACTTGGCCTTCATGTAATTCGGCTCGTCCGAATCAACCCACTTGATCAAATCGGCTATCTCTGATTCGTTCCCGCTCTTGTCCGAATTGGTTGTCTCCAATTCGTCATCCTTCTTCAGGACCTTGATCACATCCGACCATGTCTTGGTCCTGGCCTTTTTCTTCTGATTAGCTCTGTCCTTCTTGACTCTGCCGCCTTTGCTACTTCTTCCAACTCTATCGGATGTTTCGACTTCCTCAGTTGATTCAGCTTCTTCTTTGGCTCTCCTCTTGTCTTCGGCTAGTTCTTTCTCTTGCTCATCATCACAATGGTTGTTCTTCCCAGCTGCTCTCCCCCTCAAGTGCGGCACGTTGAGGCGCTGAATACCAAGCATCTCCAAGAAGTGATGTAACTTGTCTGTCCCAAGGGCCTTGGAGAAAATGTCGGAAACATGCTAATAGGTTTGAACATACCAAAGTTTGACTTCACCACTCAGGACCCACTCTCGCATAAAGTGATAATGCACTTCTATGTGCTTCGTACAAGCATGGAATACTAGGTTCTTGGCCAGCTGCATGCTACTGATGTTGTCACAATAGATCGGGATCGAAGTGGGAACTTTGACCCGTAAGTCTTGCAACAACCGCTTGAGCCATATAGCCTCACACGTAGCAACAACGACTCCTTGGTACTCAGCCTCAGTGCTTGATAGGGCCAATGTCGGCTGCTTCTTGTTGTTCATGCTACAACCGCACTCCCATGAGAGAACATGAACCCTAATTTCAACCATTGATCTGTGGTGTCTCCACCGCAGTCGGCATCAGTATAGCCAACTAGCTGTTTGGTTATGTCGTGCCGGTACAACAATCCTTGATCCTTCGTGCCGCTTACATATCACAATATTTGATGCGCGCACTAAAGGTGGTCGATTGTCGGTCTTTGCATGAACTAACTTATCACACCGATCAGATAGCTAAGATCGGGTTGGGTGATGGTTAGATCAACGAGGCTTCCGACAATTTGCCAGAACCATATCTCATCACAGGCCGCTCCCGAGTTAGGACAAAGCTTCTGGTTTCTGTCAAGTGGAGTAGAGACGGATTGGCAATCCGTCATCCTGAACTTGTACAACATATTCAAGACATAATGTCGTTGAGTGAGCAATATGCCGTCGGTGGTGTGGATGACTTCGATCCTGAGGAAGTAGTGAAGGTTCCCTAAATCCTTCATTTTCAATGCATCAGACAATTGGAGTAGAGACGGATTGGCAATCCGTCATCCCGAACTTGTACAACAGATTCAAGACATAATGTCGTTGAGTGAGCAATATGTCATCGGTGGTGTGGATGACTTCGATCCTGAGGAAGTAGTGAAGGTTCCCTAAATCCTTCATTTTGAATGCATCAGACAATTGGAGTAGAGACGGATTGGCAATCCGTCATCCCGAACTTGTACAACATATTCAAGACATAATGTCGTTGAGTGAGCAATATGTTGTCGGTGGTGTGGATGACTTCGATCCTGAGGAAGTAGTGAAGGTTCCCTAAATCCTTCATTTTCAATGCATCAGACAATTGGAGTAGAGATGGATTGGCAATTCGTCATCCCAAACTTGTACAACATATTCAAGACATAATGTCATTGAGTGAGCAATATGTTGTCGGTGGTGTGGATGACTTCGATCCTGAGGAAGTAGTGAAGGTTCCCTAAATCCTTCATTTTGAATGCATTAGACAATTGGGTATTGACTTGGCTGATTTCAGCAAGGTCGAGGCATGTGACAACAAGGTCATCCACGTATAGCAATATGCTCACCAGACCATTTGGACCTTTCCGAATGAACAAGGAAGAGTCAGACTTCAAGACTACAAACCCCATCTTATGCAACCGGTGCGTGATTTTTGAGTTCCAAGCACGAGGGGCTTGCTTAAGTCCATAAAGTAACTTCTTTAGTCAGCATACCGCCGACTTGTTCAATTCCGACTGAAAACTAGGGGGTTGGACCATAAATATCACTTCTTCACGGTCGCCTTCAAGAAACACGTTCTTAACCTCCATCTTGTGTAGATGCCACCCCCTTGCCACTGCTACTGCACCACATAGACTGTCATCCTTCTGTTCATGCGAGTGTCCGACCAATATGCACTTTTCTGATTTGGCATCCAACTTCTTCCGCTTCTCATCCGGCACATGCACATATGCAATGCTACCAAATACTCTTAGGTGTTTCAGATTTGGCCTTCGCCCGAAATACAACTCATGTGTTGACACATTTTCTCCGATCCGATTCTGGATGTACAACCAAGCTAAACAATGGCTCGACTTTCATTCTCTCTCTCTCTCTCTCTCTCTATATATATATATATATAGAGAGAGAGAGAGAGAGAGAGAGAGAGAGATGATGAGAGTTCACTTAGAGATGATGTCAAAGCTAGGACAAACTTCGCAATATGCTATGCTTGGCCCTACACGTCAAAGATTGAGGCCACAAGAAATACACTAGTGCCCCCCCGACCCCCCCACATAAAAAAAACCCCGATTCTTCCCACCCAGAGCAGCGAAGAACACGTTGCATGTGGGGGTTGATGGGAACAAAGGAGCTCGATCCCACGGGGTCCACCAAACCATATCAGCTCACAACTCAAAGAGGCCCATCATCTCTTCATACATAGTCTCACTCACTCACACATACACACACACTCACACACACACACATACACACACACTCACACACACACACACTCACACACACACACACTCACCCACACACACACACACACACTCACCCACACACACACACACACTCTCTCTCTCTCTCTCTCTCTCTCTTTTGTTCTTCTTTGAGAAATGCCACATGATGCTTTCTTCTTCTTCTCTTCTTCTTCTACTTCTACTTCTACTTCCATGGTTTCCTCTGTTCCTCCTGCTGCATCAACAATTTATAACTCTGCAAGCTCACAGTTACCAATTGCCCTTGAAAACTCTTCTCTCTTCTTGGAAACATCCTCCATAACGAGACGAAGAACAAGAACAAGAACAAGCAGCAGCAGCAACAGCAAACGCTCCCATGAAACCTTCATTTTATCCATCACACCACCACTGCCAATATCAAAGCCAAGAAGAAAAAGTAACTTCTCTTTCCTCCTACCTCCTCCTTGTTGCTCTTTCGGGGATGGTATTGAGACCAGTCAATTAGCAGATATATTACAAGCAAGAGAATCCAATGGAAACTTTGTAAACTGGTTTAGAGAAGCATGGCCATACATCAAAGGTCATCAAGGTAGTACTTTTGTTCTTGTTCTCTCTGCACAAATCATGGAAAGCTCCTATTCTGATAGTATCTTTCAGGTATGTTTTTTTTATACTTTCTTTTTCTTTTTATTGATTGCGTAATTCATGGGAAAAAGAAAGCTCTGAACTATCCTCAAGTTTTTCTTTATAACCCAAAATTCCAGAGTTTCTGATGGTTCATTCCCAGTTTCATTCATCCACTCAATTTGTGGTTCCAAAGTTTTTCTGCATGTTTTAGAGTTTTATTTCACGAATAATATATGCTCTTTTGTATTATGCCAATGTGTCAAATGTAATGTATATCAAGCCTTTCACTCATTTTTTCATTGATTGGTCCTTTCTTCAGTATTTTGCTTTTTCATTTGTACAATCTTTTCTCATGGAAGAGATATGTGGTTTTTTAAATGCTAATGTCTTGATTTAAATCTATATTAGAACAGTCATTACTTTAGTCCTTATTTTTTATCTTTTATTTCTTTCCTCAGTGTTTGCAGTTTGGCATTGTTTTTTAATTATGTCAATGTGGCCAATTTTATCAAGCATTCAATTTGAAGCTCAATGCTGAATTTCTCTCCAAACATTGGGTTAATTCATCAACGGAGTTTTAGCTTTACAGTCATTTCCATGAATGTTATGCCCTCTCTATTATGCCAATGTGTCAGTTCAAATGTATCCTCATAATGCATCCCATTTGTGTTTAAGAGAATAGTAGTAACTGCATGTGAATTTTTGATTGGGAGTCAAATCAAGCCTTGTGAAGGGAGCAATGGAATAGCAGGCAGAGAGCAAAAGCTGCAGAAGCAAACAGAGGAAGCAGCAGCAGAAGAAAGACACTGTGTTTTTTGGGAACAATAGGTTTTTGTTCCACTTTAGGTATTTTAGATACATAGATATGTATATGAAAATTAAGTCTGCTATGGGTGTGTTGACATGTTCCCAACAACCTCCCACCTAAAGGCATGTGCCTTAAAGAGGAGAAAGGATCAACTAAGTTTAATCATGTACAAAGCTGAACTATGTATATCTGCCCAACTCCCATCATTTATTGGCAATGAGCAAACCGCTCTGCTGGCAGAACCTTCGTGAGAACACATGCAGGATTATCATCTGTATGCACTTTGGCAAGCTCAATGCTCTTGCTGTCAAAGTACATCTCTGAGCAAGTGATACTTCACCTGTATGTGATTTGTCTTTGCATGAAAGACAGGATTCTGTTCTAGCATGATAGCACTCTGAATGTGATGATAAAGAACAGGTCAGTCTGTAATGCCAAGATCTCCCACCAGTCGTGAAATCCATAAAGCCTCCTTGTGTGCCTCAGTGGCAGCCACATCCTCTGTCTCTGTAATAGACAATGCAACACACTTCTGTAGCCTGGAGATCCAAGAGATTGTTCCTCCTGTGAAGGTAAACACATACCCAGAAGTGAACTTTCTGCAGTCCGCATGACCAGCATAGTCTACATCCATAAAGCCATTGACAGATGCCTTCTCCTTTCCATAGCAGATGCACAAATCCTTTGCGCCTCCAAGGTATCTCATAATACCTTTCACTGCTTCCCAATGCTTTTCCTATAATGCCTTTTCCAGCGGGATTGGTACCTGCTAACCACTCCCATTGGAAAAGCAACGCCAGGACGAGTAGCAACCATAGCATAAATCAAACTGCTAACCCCCAACTGTCTCCGCCCCATCCATATTGAAACTCTGCAAAACCTTGAGACATACTCCTGTTGAGACAGAAAGAGTAATCCTTTTGACCGTTTTCTGAGTATTCACATGCCAAGAATGTGATTTGCTTCATGATGATCCTTCATATCAAAGCTGCCACGAAGACTTTGCTTCAGTGAACCCAAGGCGTGAGTATTCCTGCCTGCAATCAACATAACATGAACATTCAAAACCAAAATAATCAGGCTGCCATCTACTGACTTCTTGGTGTACAAGCAGTGATTCACTTGACTTCTGTGAAAACCTTGAGACTGCATAAATATATCAATTTTATGATACCATTCTCTTGTTTCTTGTTTCAACCCACACAAGCTCCTTTTGAGCTTACAGACCATATTCTCTTCGCCTTTTGCCACAAACCCTTGAGGCTGCAGCCTATATATGTTTTCATGCAGATCACCATGTAAAAAAGCAGTTTTCACATCCATATGTATGATTTCCATGCCTTCAGCTGCACTGAGCTCAAAATGGTTCTCAATGTAGTCACCTTGACTACAGGAGTGAAGATCTCATCAAAATCAATTCCATATTCCTGCTCGCATCCCTCTCAAGCTTCTTGTTGTGCATGAGATGGCTGTTATCAATGCTTCCAGCCATAATCTATAGCCCAAAACGAAAACTTGACTAATCTGCTCATTGACTGCCACGAGCCCATTGCCTTCAACCATGATCTACGCGTTGGCAAAACGTGATGAACTGCAGTCGCCAGCTCATCTCCT
Organism: Azolla caroliniana; assembly: GCF_043228905.1. Taxonomy (NCBI): domain Eukaryota; kingdom Viridiplantae; phylum Streptophyta; class Polypodiopsida; order Salviniales; family Salviniaceae; genus Azolla; species Azolla caroliniana. The sequence continues at coordinate 11,387,044 of NW_028230455.1, read as the reverse complement.
GCCTGCATTGACTTGTAGTGAGCTGAGCTGACTATCACTTACCTGAAAACGTAACCTGTGGACTACACGGACACCAAGAAGTGTACACATCTCAATCTTCACTCTAATTCCAGTTTGAAAGGAGTGATGGAATAGCATGCAAAGAGCAAAAGCGGCAGAAACGAACAGAGGAAGCAGAAGAAGAGAGGCATTGTGTTTTTTGGGAACAATAGGGTTCTGTTCCATTTTAGGTTTTCTAGATAGATGTATGTATATGAAAATTAAGTGTGGCAAGGATGCGCTCACACCCTTGCACGAGTAAAAGCCACAATGGCCCTTCATCCCCAATAACTTGAATAGGGGAATCAATATCTGGGTAGCTTTATGTTTACCCATAATCTTGTTAGCTATGGTCCCTTTCTCACGAATTCAATGTTCTAATACCTTTTGAGGAGAAGAAAATATCATATTTGGCTAAATTTAAACTCTATCTTGGAGCGGTTCATGATGGAGAACTTTTGAAGACAGAAGTTTCAATCTATGTTCTACCTATCTAAGTTCAGGATCTTAACTTCTTAGCTAACAATACTAATTGGTACCTTATATCTAATTATATTTATTCTAGTTTGTTCTCAAATTCAAGAGAACATTCTAAGTTTTAATCTTTTTTCTCAGTCTCATAGAACATTTTGGCCTCCTAAAAGACAGGCTTTCTTTCATTCACTTAATGTTTACCAGATGAGATACATGGACATATTCTACTACATAGTTTCTAGGCTTTTGTATAATGTAATGGGTCTAGACATGGACAAAGTCTAGATATGGATGTATACTCTACATCTATCCTTGTGCTATGGTATAGACATGCACATAGTTTGAAAGGTCCATACTACATGACCTTGTGATGTTAGACATCTATATAAAAGTGTTATGATATTAGCTATCAATATGAAAGCATCGGGATGTCTAATTGCAACAAAGTGTCTCATTAATATGTTCTTGTGCTTGCTAGAGTGATCGAAAGGTATCACATACACTCAATAGACCTTTTTTTATCAATGGGACTGTAATAAGGAAGAAAACCATTTAAAACTTTGAACCATGACCACAAAGGGTCTTTTATGGTTTCTAACCATCAACCGCATTTAAGTAGAAGAAGGACCTATGCCACTTGAACTTGCTACCCACATACTTTAAACTGGGGGTCCATAGTATGTAACGTAAGCCATCAATGAAAGTTTATTTCATCATCCCATTTTTCTAGTCTCCAAGCTTCAGTTTGACACTCCACCATGTACCCTTGTACAGTAATGATGTCATGGGAGGCATAAGAAGATCACCTTATGTGATAAGCATTTTGCTTCATTTTTACTTGACTTCTATAAGATTCTTGTGATTGTAACTTTTGTTCTCATAGGTTACTGTGGTATTTTGAAGACATTAACACAATATAATATAACATTGTATTACACTTTTTATGGGCTGCTGGTTTTCACCCCCCAGAAAGTTCATAGGAGTAAACCTCTTCAATTCCAAGGTATGAGCACATGGCAATTTCATACGCCAGCACATAAGAGTGTTTATGTGTGGTTATGGGCCTAAAACCAAGCTTATAGTTCGTTGGGAAGTGTAATTCCTTACCTTCTTTTTAATTAATTTCTTAAATGATGTATAATTAATTGAATACTTAGTTTAGTTCCCACAATTTAGCAAGTTATACAAGAAAACAAGGTCTCAAGGACCAACAATTATACAAGAGTAGGCCAAATGCATGATCCACATGTACATAAAAACTTGAAAGACATAGTGAAAATGTGTTGATAATTCTGAATCTATGCATGAAAAAGATTTATCTACTTATGGGAAAACAAAGTCTCAAGGACCAACAATTATACAAGAGTAGGCCAAATGCATGATCCACATGTACATAAAAACTTGAAAGACATAGTGAAAATGTGTAGATAATTCTGAATCTATGCATGAAAAAGATTTATCTACTTATGGGCTTTTTCCTAAAACTGGATAGACATTTTTTATATTATCCTCCTAGGTCATTAGGTACATACATTTTTTTTTCTTCTCAAATTTTTCTGCTTGGACTTATATAAATTTATTGTAAATAATTGGAATTCTGTTCATAGCATTTCAATGTTGGCATTGTGAAGTTACCAAAAGACAACTGAAATTTGAAAAAATCTCTTCTTTAGAGATAATTATGTAATATATGTGTTTCTTCCCTCTCCCTGGGGCGTCCTCTTTCAATTTGTAAGTCCATTAAGTTCTGGTCTTATAAGAGTACATTATTCCTTTTCGTGCAGGATCTTTCTCTTCTTCATGGGCTTGGTAATAAGCTCGTTATTATACCAGGGACCCATCTGCAAATCGACAAACTTCTAAAAGAAAAAGGTTGTAATAAATATAGTACAAGCCTCCATATTTCTGCATTTCATTTATAGATTTGGTGCATCATAATAAATCCTTTTAGAGAGTGTGGACCATGATTCATTTTCTCAATATGTGTCGTTTTGTTTTTTGCTCAAAAGCTTAAATTTTGATTTTGATTTTATATTTGAACATAAGGATGTATATTTGAAATGGTCTTGACATCATTTGAATTGGGAAATACGAAGGGGCATGAGATATGAAGATATCTAACATGAATGTGTGTTTTATTAATAAACATGTCTTGACTTTTATAAGGGCAAGATTTCCATCTTTCTGAGAGGATAAGTCAGCTGAATCAGGTGGAAATTCTGGTGTTAACATTCTAACAAACATTGCAAACATAAATTTCATTGTTGATTTGCATAATTATCAGCACCCAAGAGACAGTGGTTCAGGAATTATGTCTAGTAAGTCATATGCTAACTTTATCATCCTGGCCTAGGTTTTACAGCTCAGTTATTTCTTGTTCCTTGAGGATTCAAACCAGATCAGTAGTTATTCCCAAATCACCAAATTATATGACAAGAAATGGAAAAATAAAGGTAAAACAAGGATCTATATATGCAATACTTTCTGTTGCTGCTCACATGAGCGTGAGGATATATAATGAAGTTTGAAGATATTTTGGAAATCCTTTGCATTGTGTGTGGTAACAGATAGAGAAGCTGCACTAGTATCGCATATGCCCTTTTTCCATTAGGAGACATTCATTTCTGGCTGTTATAAGACTTCATGGGAACTGTCCTTCAGTTCCCATCTGAATATAGTGAAATGGAAGGTCAGCAAGGATAATATGCATGCATTCTTTTCCCCATACCTCATATTCTTGTTAATGTGACCTTGACATGGAAAAACTAATCTATATGCAAATGAGTTTGAGAGTTATGTCATGAACCTCTTCCTTAGTACCGATGTGAAAACAAATTTGTAGCAATTGAAGGATGTAATTCTCAAGGTAGGGTATCAATATTTTAGTGCACATGTAGGTGGACATCGAATACTTAGTTTCCCATGCAATGCGTGGTTTTGATCATAAATGCAAGGCTCATCTCAAAATGTTAAAGCTCACAAAAGATAAAAATGAGATATCCCTAGCATGGTATCAATATTGAATAATGGCAAGGAAGACTAAGAGGCAATACTATCAAATGCAATAAAAAAGAAAACACAAATGTTTAAACTCCAACCAAGTTAGCATTGGGACAACTCAAAGGTGAAAAGGCAGATAGAATTGGAAAATTCACTGATTAAGAGATGGAACCATATGTATGTAAGCTTTATTTGCATGATTGGATAATGCCTATGACATTGAGTATTGCATCACCATATAAGGCATGTGTGTCTATTGAAGATGTTACAGAGGGGCAAAAAGAATGTCTAATGGCTGAGCGGTGGATGCAACTTTAATGACAAGTGAGCTCTTTAAGTGGACAAAATCACAAACTCATCAGTGGATAGCAACTATCATGTATCAAGGTAACAACCAAGGTTTTCCAGAAGATTGGCTCATGAATTGGATTAAACCAATTCATAAAGGAGGAGATAAAAATTTGGTATCGAACTATCATGGTTAGTGCAGTAATGGCCAAGTTATATAGCACTATCATGGAACAAAAGATTAGCTCATGGGCAAACGTAAAACACAAAGGAGCACTTGGTCAAGTAGGCTTTAGTTCAAAACATTCATGGAAGAAAGTCAACTTCAAGGGAAAATACTATATTGTTGTTTTGTGGACGTCAAGGAAACCTTTGACGTTGTACCAAGGAGTGAGCTTTGGAAACGAATGATAGGGATCAGAATGCCATTAGATTATAGAGAAATTGTAGCACGATTTATGAGCAAGTTAAGTGCCAATTGAAAATGGATGGTGGTTTCTTGAAGTACTTTTTGAGCAACATGGGGATCTAGCAAGGGTGCCCATACTATTTGGCCTATGCATCGATAAACTTGAAGAAATAGTAACAAGGCTGCAAAAGAAGGACTGGATGGCCCAAAACCCATGTATGAGCTTATTTTTATACTTGTATATGTTGATGATGTTATTTTTTTTCTCATATACATTGGATGATATGCAACACTTGATGTATTACACACATTCTGTCAAATCAGTGGGCTAATTGTTAACGTGGACAAAACAAAAATGATGGCAATAAAGGCAATACAAACAAGACACTACCACACTTTTACGTACAAGGGAGAACCAATACAAGTGGTGCAAAGCTTCAAATATCTTGGTATTGATGTCACATCGACATATAGGTAGAATGTATGCTATGAGTCTGGACTTCAAGCAAGGTTGGAATAGTGTTATTTTATGTTTGAGAAATATTGCAACCAAAGTGATACTCCGGGATGGGAAGTGAGATTTATGCTATTCAATCCTATGGTGATCCAGTTGTTGTTTTATAGAGTAGAAGTGTGGTGGCACTATCTCTCTTAGTGCATGTAATAAAATAGAGAAAATCCAAAAAATGTTCTTACCTAGACAGTTAATTGGGGGTAAAATCCTCAACATCCTATCCTATCATGCTATTAGAAATAGTTGCTCACCCATAGAGGTACTAGCCATGCAAAGAGTATAAAAGTATATCACAAAAGTCAAGAATATGCTTGAAAATAGGATGTAAGATACAAATAATTAATAAGAACAAAATCCTCTCATCTTTCTGGGTGCTTGACGCCATGAAATGGTTTAAAAGATGTGGAGTAAAAGAACTATTGGAGCTCTCGGGTGATGCTATGAAGTATGTGATCATTGAGGATAGATTACTAGAGTTAGTAAGGTTGAAGTGGCAAGATGCGAAAATGTCAAAATTGGAATATTACATCACAAATATTAACCTCCAATGTTGGCCCCAATACAAGGTAAAATTTCCAAAATGTATCCAATCACATCTCACTACCCCCATGAGCTTTGGTTGCCGGAGAGCCTTAACACTACTTCTTTGAACTCACACGCACAAGTTAGGTGTTGGGGTAGCATCATGGCATCATTACCCCAATGTGAACATATACAAGATATGCAATTAGAACCTAGTGGAGGATGAGTCACTTGTTGCATGCTCAATGTACAAGGTAATTCACGAGAAATATAACAACTCGCTAGATGGGCATAATAATGTGAGTGTCATACTCCAATGTCCACCAAGAAAGGTGAGCACATATGTTCTTGCATTATTCACATAGAACATTTTATTCCAGCGTAGTAACCCCCTTGTTAGGATGGAGACACATGCAAGATGATATGTTGATTTGGTTCCATAGGTCAAAATTGGCCTCGTCATGGATGACATCTATTCTATTCTATTGCACATTTTCTCTCCATATTCAATATTGGACCTAGGTCGCTTTTACTACTAAACATCCTGTTCATTCAGTGTTTGATGGTATGTGAGATATTTTCAATGATATATTGATTGCATATTTCCTGATGGCGCTAATGTTTTTTGTAGGTCATGAGCCCCGATACGTAGGACCATATAGGATTACAGATAATGCAGCATTGGAGGCCTCCATGGAGGTGGCCGGAAAATTTAGGCTAGCAATAGAAGCTAAACTATCCTCTCAGCTTTCTATTCCTGAGCTACGACGCCATGGTGAGAATGAAAGATGGCACACTGGGGTTGGTGTTGCAAGTGGAAATTTTGTTGCTGCAAAGGTCTGCTTCTTACTTAGATAGGGATTTTCTTATAATACTGGAATCTTTTACTTGATAAAAAAAGTAATGTATTCCTCTTTTATATACCAACATTTCCAGAAGTTTGCTATTCACTTTCATATCCCTGTGGAAAGGTACTTGTACGACCATGATGTAAGATACATATGCATGTGCAGATATGGCTGTAATGTAAGGCAGATACCAAGACCTCATCGATAAATAATGTACCATAGTTTTATCGTTTCTAGTTTTACATAGTTTCCTAAACCTATCTCATAACAATAACTGCGTTATTGTCAAAGACCAAACACAGTCTACTTGAGTTTGTGATATACAATATGAGTTTAATAAGGTATATACAAAAATCTCGTGAGATCAATAATATGGTCAATAATCCACTAAGGTGGTCTATCTTTAGAAAACTTTGATGAAGTTAGTACCTTGGCAGTTCAGTAAAAGACAACAACCATGTCCCATAGACAATTAGTATGTCAACTTCATATGTTGGCCAATATTTTTTGTTATGGAGGAAGGTTGATCACTGAGAATGTTGGTGCAATGGGCTTTCTATGAAGTAGTGTAATCTATTCATACCATGTGATTGGAGCTTCATTCCTGTGTTTCAGCATATGGACAATGAATATCTCCTTGTTCTGCCAACTGTTTTGATGATATCAGTGCACATTTTGAGTACTTGTGATCTGTGGAGCACCCAAACCCAGTGGATACAAGCCACTGATTAGAATAGTGCCTCAGTCACCCTTGGAGCTCCCATCTCAGCCCAAGTTATATCATGGGGCACTGATGCTTTTCTCATTATCGTGTGGACAGTTATTGACACTAAAGACCACTCCAAATCTCTTGAGTTCTATGCCCTTGGAAAGTTTGACCTCAGAAGTTTTGTGCCGCAAAGAAGAATCAGTGCTACGAAGTGTATCAGCTACAGTTTAGTATATGGTTCTTGGAACTATGTATGTGGAAATTATCGTTTGAGGCCATCAAGGTCTGCATATTGATGGGAAAATTTAGCACATACTGCCTCTCATATGGAAAACCAAGGCCCTGCAAATGAGGCATGTGCAAATGAGGCCATATTTTCCATCCTAAACCCTAAACCCAGCTCGAAATGTGTTAAGTACGAGGACTTCAGTTTTTTCCAAGGTTTACGAATAAATCTTTACCTGTATACAATGACTTCAAAGCATGTAGATGTCTTCTTAATGCCTCCAGTAGTGTCACACACTGCCAGCACACTGACCAGCGTCAAAGTCCTGGAAATCCATGAAGCAACAATAGATTCTCCTCTCATGGGATCTTCTCATTAAGGGCTCAATGGGCTTGTATATGATGGAAAGTGATGAAGCCCTTTTTTAAGCCTGCATGTCTGGCTGAGTGGCATAAACCCAATTCTGATGCTAGAAATCAGCGATATAGTTTGGCCAAATAGTGACGTATCATGATTTTCTTGTTATTCCTAGGTATCATGGAATCTCCATCTTGAAGATTTGTACAATGGTATGTTCCATTCAGTTAGTATAGTAACCTTCACACATCTCTGTTAAAGATGTGCGCAAGAAGCATGACCAATGTGTCACATGCATAGAATGTTGATTTGCAAATCCATCACTATGATATGCTATTCCAAACTATAATATATGAATTGCTTTTCTCACCATGTGGATCTTCCTATCGTCTAAATTTGCTGGGCAATACTAATTATCGTGTATATTGATGAATAGACATTCTGAACGTTATCCTTTTTCCACATTTCAAGGTAAATTTTTGCATTTTTAAATTCTACATTTGGGTTATTTCACTTTTGTAAAATTCTGCTGCTGATTATGAGTTTCTTATGCTAATAATGTTTGAGCAAGTCACCATATTTATTAGAGATTGTGTGCCATATTTAAATTTCTGATGGTGAAGCCCATTTGTGAACATCTATGGTATAATATTGTGTTTCCTTCCTGATGAATTAGTATTGAACCATTGTTGATCTGTTTAACAGCGGAGAGGGGTCATAGATGGTATAGATTTTGGAGCAACTGGTGAAGTAAAAAGATTAGATGTGGCTCGCATAAAGAATAGGCTAGAAGACAACTGCATTGTGATCCTCTCCAATCTTGGTTACTCTAGTTCAGGAGAGGTTCTCAACTGCAAGTATGTACAATTGTCTACAACTACACCCAATCCACTGGTCTTTGGCAAACTTGATTCTTTATTCATGTGCAAAATAGTTAATTGATATTTTTTTTTGAAGGGCTCCAATATCATGCATTTTTGTTATCAACTTCTTATAAGATCTTAATTATGAACATTTTTGTCAAAGCAAAGTGATGTATGGAGGAATTTGATATGTATAGACTATCCATATTTTGTTCTAAATACTTACAAGCTAAAACTGGGGTTTTGACATGCTATCTTGCCAATTGCTTATTTTGCAGCACCTATGAAGTTGCAACTGCATGTGCAATAGAACTTCAGGCTGATAAATTGATCAGCTGTATAGACGGTCCATTGCTAGATGCACATGGAGAGCTTATTAGGTTTATGACACTCCAAGGAGCTGATGAGCTCATCAGGAATCGGGCGCAACAAAGTGAAACAGCTTCAAATTATGTCAAGGCAGTGGCAGGCATTGACTACATGAAGAGATTAGGTGTTGAGGCATCAAACAATGGTAAGGAAAATAGTGTTGTTAATGGTTCTACATACAATTTCATGAAGGAGAATGAAAGCTCAAGAAATATTCAAAATGGAGATGGTACCGAAAGAGGTCAGGGACTGGCAATTGGTGGGGAGGAAAGACTATCCAAAGAACATGGTTATCTATCCGAACTGACAGCTGCAGTGTTTGTTTGCCGAGTAATGCAGGAACTTTGCTTTTTTATTCTGTTGTATATGCATCAATTCTTAACGTCACAAACTAATGGTGAATATTTCTTGTAGGGCGGCGTGCGAAGAGTACACCTGTTGGATGCAACAATTGAGGGGGCATTACTCCTGGAACTATATACAAGAGATGGTATTGGTACCATGGTAGCAAGGCAAGATTGCAAGGCTGTATGGAGTAGATTAGGAAAAATATATGTTATTGCATGTTCCCAATGGAGGTGACATGGCTGTAGCTCATAGCATCTGGATTATTTTTGTTTAAGCAGTGATCGATATGAAGGAACAAGAGCAGCTGAAGTAGGAGATTTGCCTAGGATCAAAGAGCTACTACAACCCTTGGAGGAAAATGGAATCTTAATAAAGAGATCTCATGAACAGGTGAATTTGTTTGTTTCTTTACAATGTTGAGGATTTTTCCTGTGGATTTCACTGTGTAATGCTTATTTTAGCTGTAATTTGACATGATGACAAATGATCTATCGCTTCATTACTTGAGGACCACTGCTTACTATCATATTTCAAGGGATACCATGCAAATTTCTGTGTGCGTACACCTTTTTTGCTTTTTCTGCAGGATCTATAAATTGTATCATAAGAACAATATTGTGACCATTGCTTCTTACATTGTAGATGTGCAGCAATGTTTTTACTTTCACTTGCTGATTATTATAGGAACTTTTTAACACCATCTGAGCACTTATGTTTCTGATGATTCCATCCACATTACTGATTATTATATCTGAAGAAACATGGGCATGTGAGTGATACGGGAGATTTTTGTGTACTGTGATCTGGCAAATTACTATTTCTTATATATCTGATCTACATAAGCATTGCTGCTTGAGTACTTATTGTTCAAAAATATTCTTTACAGTTATTCAAAGAAGTTGGATATTTCATTGTGGTGGAAAGGGATGCATGTATAATTGCTTGTGGGGCCCTGATTCCTTTCAATGAGGAAAAGTGTGCTGAGGTTGCGGCACTTGCTGTTGCTGCAGAATGTAGACGCCATGGTCAAGGAGACAAATTGCTTGGTAAAAAGAATGTCATAATAGATTTACTGTAGACATGACCATTTGAACTACGATTGAGATATCTTAATTGATGCCAGATTACATGGAAAATAAAGCACTAAAAATGGGATTGGAGAAGCTGTTTCTATTGACCACCCGAACGGCTGACTGGTACTTGATACCCTTATCTTAATACATTTTCATGAATTACCGATTGAGATATTCACATGTTGTCCCTATAAGTGGTTTTCATAAATTATTGAGTGAGGTGCATTATTATTTACACTTTCGTTTCTCCCATGAATGACAGGTTTGTGAGGCGAGGATTTTCTCAGTGCACCATTGACTGTATTCCCAATGAAAGGAGGATGAAAATAAATTTAGCTCGTGGTTCAAAATATTATGTCAAGGATTTGATATTCAGGCCAAAGGCATGAGCAGCATTTTGTAGGATATGTGATGATCACTGTTTTTGTAACAATCAACCTTAAGCTCATTAACTTGCTCTTACAGCTTACATTCACTGAACTTGTATTGTGAAAATAATTACTTTTCTTTAATTAGAAAAGAGACGTGCCTCATTGAGTTTTTATCAAGCCTTGCATTTAAGAAACTTCAGATTTATGTCAAGGATTTGATATTCAGGCCAAAGGCATGAGCAGCATTTTGTAGGATATGTGATGATCACTGTTTTTGTAACAATCAACCTTAAGCTCATTAACTTGCTCTTACAGCTTACATTCACTGAACTTGTATTGTGAAAATAATTACTTGTCTTCGATAAGGAAAGAGACATGCCTCATTATCAAGCCTTGCATTTAAGAAGCTTCAGATTTCTGATAAGTAATGTAATATCAATGTATGTATATATACATGAAAAAATGGGCATGAATATCTCCAAATATTGTTGCACAAGTTAAAAGATTTATCTAAAGCAATCTCAGTGCATATTGTACAAGTTTTTCTCATCACCATAGGAAAGACCAAATTGATGGTAATTAAAACAATCCAGTTGACACTTCAGAAAATCAGATTCGTCTATAAGAATATGGATGCAAAGCTCGAGTTCTGCAAAGATATCAAAAGAACTAAATATATCATGGATTGCCAGCTTCATGTGAACATGTAGGTCAATTAAATATCATCCCACACAATAATATCCCTTCCTTCAGCTTTTTTGGTTTTGACAAACACCACCACCAAAAGTTCAGTTTGAGTTCTACAAAGATATCAAAAGAACTAAATACATATATCATGGGTTGCCATCCTCATGTGAACATATAGCCCAATTAAAATATCATCTCATACAACATCCTTTCCTTCAGCTTTTTCTGGGTTTGACAAACACAACCATTCAAAGTTCCAACTCGGATTTTTGTTCACATTTCTGTATTATGTGCACTTTGTATTCATTCAGAAAATAAAACATCAACTTCTTCATATTTCTGTATTATGTGCACTTTGTATTCATTCAGATAATAAAACATCAACTTCTTCACAATTCTGTATTATGTGCAGTTTGTATTCATTCAGATAATAAATCTTCATCTTCGTCTCACTATAACATCCTTTATATTTACAAGAATCAGCTCATACAAGGAATGAAGACAAAGTTTAAGCATGCACTCTATTGGTCAAAATTTTGTCCCGTAATGTAGCATACAATCTGCTGTAGTCTTTGCTTGTCTCTGGTAAACAACCTTTGTACAGGAGAGCCATTCTAGAAAGCAAATAAAAATACATATTAGACATTTTGGAAGGCGGAATAAACACAAGGCGAGGATTCGTAACAAAAATCTCTTACCATAAGAAACATAAACATTGGTACAGAGCGCACACTGTAAAAGCTTGCAAGTTCCTGTGGTGAAGTGGATAACAAAAATTAAACCATTGTTGCCTTCAAATGCCGCAACCAGAAACAAAGATTTTTCTACCCTGTCTATAGTATTTATTCATTTAAGTACCCATTAACTGCCCATCTATCAGCCACATTTACAATTTATTTTTGATTCTGCTGTCCTAAAATCTCTATCTAAGCCATGAAAGTAAATGAAAGGGTTTGCAAAAAACAATTGTGAAATTATGGTATGAAGAATGACAGAACCATCAATGCATCACACCTACACATATCCCAATGAGGCATTTACCCTCATAGTTTGGGGCATTTACAAGTTCCAAGGTCAAATTCTCATAGCTTGGGGTACAAAGCAATTGATTTTACGGAAAAGATATATAATCGAGGCTCAAACCAAAAAACCCTCGCATGTGTAGAGTTTACAAATGTAAGATATAATAGCACTTATTTTCGACAGCTCAAAGAGTAGCTGGGAGCTTCTTGCTCCACTTGATCACAACACCCTAATACAGCTGCTGTCCACTAACATTACAAGATCATAGCTTTGTATGTTCCAATATTTTGAATTCAGACAGACTAGTTTGTCTTTCACTACTCTGGCTACGTGTTCTAATACTACTTGAAAATCCCACACCTGCAACTTTAATCATTCCATGTCCCCGTGTGACTGGAAGAAATAAGATATTAGTTAAGTTCGCATTATAATTAGGAAGGGATGATGTCTAAAAAAGAGTCCTCATCTAAGTCTCCATGTCCAAATCCCAAAAAGTCTTCACTAGCTATGCATACTTCCAGATTTTAAAAAATAAAAGTGCATAAAAAAGATCACATGAATAAATGAAGAAGATTACTTTCAAAGGTCAAAACAAGGCAGAATTTCTTAGACAACTTCAGAAAATTTTCAACATCAGGTTGCTAACAAAGACACAGGACAGAAATTTTCATACTGACCGTCAACTCATCATATTCATCTCGAACATTGTGTTTCACATAAACAATTTTGCTCATCTCATCAATAGAACAATTTTCTTCACAGCCCTGAATTGACATCATTTAGAAGTTAAACTTTAATTGCAGCATGCACAAAATAAAAACTTTGAAAATCAAACCCAAAATCTTGAGTCTCCCATGTTTAGATTTAATAATGAAATGCAAAGATTACAAACCTTTTTACATAATCTGATAACTTGGGGCAATAGGTATTTACATGCGCCACAAGAGGGGCTATAAAAATCAACCATGACCTAGCAGCAAAACAATAACTTTATCATAACACCACAATAGAAAAAAATTTAACAAAATTTTGAATAAAAATATATAAATATATATGCATTTATGCACATTGATCTTATCAATCATGGCACGTGGATGCAATTTATCAAGTTGGAACCTCTTGCTAAAAATATAAAAACTAGATGTAGCCTTCATATGATATTTGATGTCGGATGAGAAATTCTTTACACAAACACAAGAAATTGCAGCCGTATCTCTACATACAACTAACTTCAAACCAAGAGTTTCCACACCAATCCAGAAGTGAAAATTCTGAGATATCTAAACCTCGGGAACCAAAGAATCTAGATATCTAAGCACTTAAGATTCTGAGACTAAATCGATTGAAACTTGTGCCTTAGAAAATTCTCCAACATGTACCACTCCAAGATAGACAGAGATCTCCACAGTGACAGAAGCACCTTCAGTGCTAGGTGATAATGGCCTTTATTTGTTGATGACAAGAGTGGAGTGGCTGTGGTCCAAATGGTCATGGCAAATGCGCATGCCACATTGCTAGCCTATTGTAACCCCTTTTGAGTGTCTTGATCAAGACCCCAATTGTGTAGTCCTTGATTGACATGTAACATGAAAAAGAGTGATGGACCTAAAGAAAGTCATAATGGTTCTTTATTGATCAACTGTTGAAGGAACACTAATCAGTGGAGGGAACAGCCATCTTAATGGCTGAAAATGCCAAAAACGGTTACCATCTTTCAAGGATATAAGTGGAGTAGCGTTCCACAAAGTAAGAAACTAATCACACTGCGCAGCTTTAGCTTCTGAATCTCCATTAACACAATCCAATTGTCCTTTTAAAGTATGGATCATATCCAGCCAAATATTATGTACTATTTCAACTGGTGAGGCTCTAACTTGATGAAAAATAAGAGAGCAAACAAGCCTTCCAGATGTAGTATATAGTGGTACTACTCAATAACTCCCATAATGGTTGCATCTCCTTCTTTCTTCCTAAAAACTGCATGGACACTAAAGGAAGTACATGAACTATTCCGGAATAAGTGCTAAAACAATGGTCCATAGACTCAGCATCATGTGAAAAATAGAGCAGATAAGTGATGTCCAAACCACCATGCCCCATGTGAATACCAATGGGGGAAGAATTAGCAAATATCCTTAGGAGACGTTTTCATACCAATTGAGACTCAAGGTAGTCCCATAGACAATGTTTTTGAGATTCAGCTTGTAAATGACAGCGAGCACAATTAGAGGATATGCCCATCTTGTGCAGCCATGTGCCTACAACCAAGGCTCGATGCACAAGAAGCCACTGCAAATGAAGTATTTTTCATGGTTGTTTTCTTTCCCATAGGTTAACCCAAAACTTAGCAAGAAACTTTGGAGTAATACCTTGTTGGCTCCAGTATTGAAATGCAGTTGCTAAAACATCCCGTACCCTATGTTTAGTTATATTTACTCTCGTTTGTTGTTCTCATTGACAACACAACAATTTTAAGATATAATCTTTTGTGCGGTCTTATAGGTCATTTTTGGTATCTTTAAAAGAGTTTAATATTGCTTTCTTTGTCATTCACCTACACCTAGTTTGTCTAGGTCTCTGCTCCTTTCAACTAGTATTAGAGCTATTAGGTTACCTCACATGTACAAGATTTCCTGTCAACTGGTAATAGAAATCTTAGGTTTCCTCGCATGGACAAGGTTTTATATGTTAGAATACACTCAATGATCACCTCTAATAACTAACTTAGATAACATGTTGAATTGCACTTTTAAATGGCCTTCATACAAGGAGACTCTATTGATGCATTCTTGCTTGAATGTGGATGAGGTAATTTTATGATCATAAATGGTTGTGAAATAATCTCTCCCATAGTTTTTGGGATGGGGAGGGTATCAGGGCATTGCTCCAATGCCCTAGAGACCCCCACCATGGTAGAGCTTAGCTCACAATCATCTACATTAACAACATGACCTCCTCGGCAATCAAGCCAAAATGCGCCAATACCTTCTCCTCATATAGGGACCATTCAAAAGTGGAAGACAACAAGTAATTTTAGTAAGTCAGTTATCAGAGGTGATCATTGTATATATTCTAACACCTCGTTCAAACACAATCAAAAGAAAAAAAAAGATTTACAAAGTGATCAATGGAGAGATACCAATTGATTTGCTTCTTCTGCTGCATCTAGGATTTTCTCGAACTCATTATAATTGTGAACTTCACGCACACAATCGAGAGGACATGCCCGATTTGCTTCTTCTTCTCGTGCCTCAGACTCCTACCATACTGAAATGTTGTTCAGTTAATCTAGCATATATTGGAAAACATGTTACGCGTTTAAACAAGAATAGTTTCACATACTATCACATGAAAACATGAAACCAATCATAGGAATGCAAGATCAAACTGCAGATATTTTCATGAAATCATTACAAAAATTTCACAAAGTTAAGTTCAATGCTTAAACAAAGTAAGAAAAAGTTCCAGAAATTATGTTGACTGCTTCACAATGAACATACATTTCACATGGAAGCTTTACATTATCAGTTAATCCAACCTACAACATCAAATTTCATCAAATCAGAAGGAAATGTTTTAAATGCCATGTTCAGTATCTGAACAAAGATGAAAAATTAGATGATAAAGAAAACTTCACAATTTCTGAAGGCAAATACTATGCCGAGGTTCTCAAGATGGAAGGAGAATTAAAAGACATACAACTTCATCA
This sequence comes from Azolla caroliniana, assembly GCF_043228905.1. Lineage (NCBI taxonomy): Eukaryota > Viridiplantae > Streptophyta > Polypodiopsida > Salviniales > Salviniaceae > Azolla > Azolla caroliniana. The sequence continues at coordinate 11,371,215 of NW_028230455.1, read as the reverse complement.
GTGTTCTAGATTGGAAAATATGAGAATTAAGAGACAACATTGCGACTGGTAGGAAAATCAACTTTGATTCACATGGCCAGGATGATGTTGGTTAGAATTTCGTTGTATAATGGATACTAGCTATCAATCATTAATTGTCAACCTGACCCTCCTGCAAAAGGAGATATGCTATCTCATAGTGAAACTCGAAACTTGTGCCTCTTTTTGCAATGAAGCATCAAACTCCTACAAATTCAAGCGTTTGATTCCTTTGGGCCACTAAAAGGAAAACCAACTAAAAGTATATTGAATGTTACTAGTGTCATTAGTTATGGCACGATAAATCTGAGTTTGTAAAGAAAAAGAAGGCTAATGAATCTTGTTCCAAAAACTCTGTTCAACCATCTACCATTCTATCACTCATCAGCACCACATCGGATGGCACACTCCTAGTTTTTGTTGGGAATAAAGGGCCATCGTGCCTTTTATTAGTGCACGAGCGTGAACGCACTCGTAGCACATTTTTTACTTGTATATACATAATATCTAAAAACCAAAAAAAAAAGTGGTACACTCTTTGTACCCAAGACAGTGTGCATCTCTCTCTCTCTCTCCAGAATTCTTTTTGAGAGAGGAAAAGGTGGAATACACACGCTCCTACACATACCTAGGAGTAACATTTACAGGACCTAGGTTCTCCTTACAGGAGGCCGCTTGTGCCCAACTTTCTCGTGGATATGCAGCCCTGGGTGCTCTCGAAAGACAATGTGCACATTTGCAATTCCAAGAGCCACGGACTAAGCTGTGGTTGTTTGATAAACTTGTCACACCAACTCTTCTCTATGGAGTAGAGACATGGGGACCGAGTCTTAACAAGGCAAATCATTGGAAAGATTTAGAGAGACCTTTAGTGTCAATGATTGCTCGCATGATAAGGAGCAAAGCATCGGTGCCCCATGATATAATCCGGGCAGAGATGGGAGCAGCACATATAATAACCGAGGCATTGTTCCGATCAGTGACATTTATCCAACGTCTTTGGGAGCTCCCTAAACGAAGGTACCCAAGGTTGGCACTTATGTCATCAACACAATTGGCTGAAAATGGAGACACTCATTGTTGGTATGCTGAAATGCAACAATGGTTCGAGTCACATGGCATGAGTATAAATGCACTACCCCCGTTCCAATATAGCTTGGACTGTCCCCATCTCAATATGACCAAAGTGGAAAAGAATAGAGTGATCCGAACTGATATTATTAACTTGGAAAACAAGATAACATGGATCAGCCCCAAAATAGCACTTGGTACAAAGATGGCCCACTATAAGACACACTTCTTACATACATCGGAGGATGGATTTGTCATAAGGCCACCTTATATGGACATACATCTATCCTATGCGCTGCGTAGTGTGATAGGGCAGCTGCGAACCTCATCACATCAGCTACAGATTGAGGTGGGCAGATATACACGACTACTTCTAGAAGAGAGAATTTGCCAATTGTGTCATCAAGGAGTGGAATCTGAAGAACACTATGTTTGTCATTGTAGTGTCTTTTATGAAATCAGAGGGAGATACCATTGCCTCTTTAAACAAGGCTTTGGCCCACTACGCAAGGTAATGGAATATGAGGACCAAAGATGCCTAGGACTTTTCTTGCTCGAGCTCAAGAGACATCGGGAAAAGTTGTTGAAGACTACAGCCACACAAGCTCATCCACAAAGAACAATCACAACTTTCTTTAGCTCCATCACTCCTAATGCTAGAAGTCAACCCCAGGATACAGAAATGGGATCTAGACCAGGATATAACAAAGGGGTTACGATTGATCGGGCAATGGCAATTTGCCGTGCACGTAGGCCCCGGCCCCATGGACCACGACCTCGACACCCTTGTCATCGACAAATAAAAGCCATTATCTCCCACCATCGTAGGTGCTTCCTAAAGGTAAAGAGGGATGTTTGACGGATCAGCTATTGGGAGATTACGTTCAGCAAACAGGACTGTAGTAGAGATGAGAGTAGAGACACACAGATCTTTGGTGTACCCAACCGCCTTGATTGGTACACAAGAAAAAAGAAGGTTATTATATTAGTTAACCTTACATAGAAAGTGGTGTGTTCACATTATAAAAGGAGGTGTCCTGTCCAAGTGAACAATGTGTTCACATATACGAATAATTACCTAATTTGTGAACTACGGGCCTTTACACCTAACACTTCCCTCGCTTCGGAGACATTTCCATTCTGGATCGACCTATGATAGAGATCTTTCGAAGACAAAAGCTACAATACACCTAACTTGAGAATCTCGCATGTGCCAAAAACCAGATTCTCTCGTCTCTTTTCTTTTCATCCTATTTACTTTTATATTTACTGTGTAATATTTACTTTATTTTGATTTGTTCTCAAAGACGAGAAAACATTTAAGATGTAATCTCTTATTCGGTCTTATAGGCCATTTTGGCCTCTTAAAAGACGTTAATACATCTTTCTTTCTTTCTTTCTCCCTTTGTCTCTCACTCGGACTTTCTCCCTCTCTGGTTGACCTAAACCTTAATCCTTGTGCTGCCCTTCAAACTGGTATCAGGGCAGAGCAGGTTAGAGCAAGTCACGTTTTTCTCCAAAGCAGGTCTTTTTTTTTTCTTTGCAGAGCAGGTCACGTTTTCTATAGAGCAAGTCTCTTTTCTGCAGAGAGTCTCTTTTCTGTAGAGTAGATCACATTCTGACCTTGTACAGCAGAAACATCTAGTAGGCTTTGACAATGCATGTACAACAGATATTGCCTCTGAAAATTTATTTGCAGATCTGAAATTTGAAATTTTCTATTTTCAGTGTGGTTATGTATTGTTGGTTGGTACTTGTTTGTACCTTAGTTCACTTGTGTGAGAGTCTAGGCTTGGTTTTTTTTGCTTAAGTTTTGGTCCTCCTTTTGGGCTAAGAAATCATGACTAGCAATAGTGACAGTAGCCACCTTATGCACATCAAGAAGCTTGAGGGTGCACATTACTTTACAGTATGGAAAAAGTAGTGTTGCAGAAGAAGCATGCAAAGCCTATTAAAGTCAAAGGGGTAAAGCCTATAGATATAGACCAAGATGATCCGAGTGAGTTCAATTCCATTTTCAGCCAGCTGATTGCCTTGAAATTCATCATTGATGATGAGTTTTAAGGCCACGTTTTTACTTTGCACCTTGCCAGAAAGTTGGGATACTTTCAGGACTGCTGTGAGCAATTCAAATGTGATGTTTCTTTATGCCGATGTAGAGAGTTCTCTACTCATGGAAGAGATGAGTCGACATAACAATGCATCCAATAAGTCCTCTAGTGCGTTTTATACTAGCGGTAGGTCACAACAAAGAGGAAAACGTGATTGTTTCAAATGGAAGAAAGAGAAAGGAAAGGGCAAGAAGATAGATGATTGCATAGAAGAAAAGAGAGACATTCAACCAAGGAAAGGCAATACTAAAATTGAAGAGGTGAATGTAGTCACTCATAACAGTGATAGTGGAAATTATGTACTCTTTGTCTCTTCATGCCATAGAGAACATGCTTTACTTGCAGATATGGATGGTGACATGCACACTTGGATACTCGATCCCGGTGCTTCTTTTCAAGTCACCCCTCATCGTGAGTGGTTTTCAGATTACGCGGGGGGTCGACATGGTGTTGTCCATCTTGGGGACAACTATGCATGTGAAATTGCAGGTATTGGCACTGTGCAATTACAGTTTCAGCATGGTTTTGCTTTCACACTTCAGCATGTACGGCATGTACCTTAGCTCAAGAAGAGTTTGATTAGCATAGGACAGCTAGATGACGATGGATTTCACATCACCTTTGGTGATGGGAAATGGAAGATTTGTAAGGGATCTAGGGTTATTGCCAAGGATAGTAAAAGTGATACTTTGTATCCTCTCCATGTATCTAGTGTGAGTGACCATGTTGTTGCCATAACCGAGCAGCCAAGTGTTTCTTTGTGGCATGGCCGGTTGGGACGCATGAGTGAAACTGGTATAAAGTACTTTCTCGTTTGGGTTACTTGCCTTGTCTTCGTTATGCTGATTGTGAGCATTGTGATCATTGCATTTATGGTAAACATATACAAACATCTCTTAAAAGGTCTCTTTCGCTGAAGTCTTCCCCCTTGAGTTAGTACATTCAGATGTATGTCAGATGCCAGGGCTATCATTAGGGGGAAAGAAATACTTAGTCACTTTTGTCAATGATGCTACACGGAAGGTATGGGTTTACCCTATTCGTAGCAAGGATGAAGTGCTCGACAAGTTTCGAACATTCTTGGCATTAGTTGAGAATCAAATTGATAAGACACTTAAGTGTCTTCGCTCTAACAATGGTGGGGAATGTGTCCAAGGCTTTTCAAGCATTTTGTGACAGCAAAGGGATAAAGAGGGAACTCACTGCCCCTTATAATCCACCCCAAAATGGAGTTGCAGAGCGTATGAATCAGACTATTCAAGATAAGGTCCGTACTATGCTGTCTCATGTTGTGTTACCCCATGGTTTTTGGGCAGAGGCTGTTATGACAGCTGTTCACTTGATTAATCGGTCACCTAATAGGTCTTTGGGAGGGGGAATATCCCAAGAAGTGTGGTCGGGCAAGCCACCTTCATATGCTCACTTGAGAGTGTTTGGCTGTGAGGCTTTTGTGCACATTTGTAAAGAAGAACGCAATAAACTTGAGCCAAAGTCCTGCAAATGTATTTTCCTAGGATACGGCGACGAGGGTGAAATGGGGTATAGATTGTGGGATACCGAGAAAAGAAAAATAGTACGCAGCAATGATGTTATCTTCCGGGAAAATCGCATGCATAAACAACCCGAAAAGACCAAGTAAGTACATAGGGTTGTATTCCAAGAAGATAAACCTTTTAGACAGAAAAATGTGCCCGCTGTACAGCAGCAAACACTTGCTGTAAACTTACCTGCAAATGCAGAAAATGAGGCTGGAAATGATCAGCCAGCCTTTGTCAATAATGATGAGCCACCAAATGTGCAGGAACGGCTAGAACAGGAAGCTGTTAATGCTGATTTGCAGGCTGAAATGCCTGGACAGCAAGTTGAAAATGATGATTTGCAGGCTCAACAGCTACCAAACAATGAGCATTGGGTTAGGAGATTGTCTCCAGTTACTAGACAGCCTGACAGATTTGTTCCTGATGCAAACAGTGTGACTGATTATGTCATGGTGACTGATTATGGGGAACTGGCTTGCTTAAAGGAAGCAATGGACAGACTGGACAATAAGAAATGGTATAAAGCCATGTTGTCAGAGATGGAATCTCTTGAGAAAAATGACACTTGGGATTTGATGCAGTTGCCTAAAGGGCAGAAAACACTTCCATGCAAATGGGTTTATAAAATGAAGGTCATTTCTGATTCCTCGCCAAAGTACAAAGCAAGATTGGTTGCAAAAGGATACAAGCAGGAATATGGAGTTGATTTTGATGAGATCTTCTCTCCTGTAGTTAAGATGACTACATTAAGAACCATTTTGGGCCTAGTTACAGTTGAAGATACGGAGCTCATACAGATGGATGTGAAGACTGCCTTTTTACATGGCGATCTGCATGAAGACATATATATGCAGCAGCCTGAAGGTTTTGTGGCTAAAGGCAAAGAGAAGATGGTTTGTAAGCTCAAAAGGAGTTTGTATGGATTGAAACAAGCACCAAGAGAATGGTATCATAAATGTGATACATTTATGCAATCTCAAGGTTTTCGTAGAAGTCAAGTGGACCACTGCTTGTACACCAAGAAGGCAGGAGATGGCAGCCTGATTATCTTGGTTTTGTATGTTGATGATATGTTGATTGCTGGCAATGATGTTCATGACACAAAGGACTTGTGCATTTGCTTTGGAAAGTAAAAGGCATCTGTCGTTGGTTTTACGGATGCGGACAATGCTGGTCACACGGACTGCAGAAAGTCTACTCTGGGTATGTGTTTACTTTCACAAGAGGAACGGTCTCTTGGATCTGCAGACTACAAAAGCGTGTTGCATTGAGTACTACAGAGACAGAGTATGTTGCTGCCACTGAAGCATGCAAGGAGGCTTTATGGTTTTCATATCTAGTGAGAGATCTTGGCATTATAAAGTTACCTATTCTTCATTGTGACAGCCAAAGTGCTATCATGCTAGCTCGGAATACTGTCTTTCATGCAAAGACGGAGCACATACAGGTGAAGTATCACTTCATCAGAGATGTACTTGACAGCAAGAACATTGAGCTTGTCAAAGTACATACAAATAGTAATCCTGCAGATCCTCTCACGAAGGGTCTTCCAGCTGAGCGATTTGCTCATTGCCAACAGATGATGGGAGTTGGATAGATGTATGTAGTTCAGTTTTGTACATACTTGGACTTAGCTGACTTCTTCTTTTTTTCTCATGGCACATTGCCTATAGGTGGGAGGTTGTTGGGAATAAAGGGCCATCGTGCCTTTTATTAGTGCATGAGTTTGAACGCACTCGTAGCACATTTTTGACTTGTATATAAATAATATCTAAAAACCCCCAAAAAAAGGTGGTACACTCTTTGTACCCAAGATAGTGTGCATCTCTCCCTCTCTACTTGACCTAAACCCTAATCCTCGTGCTTCCCTTCAGTTTCTATCCATCACGTTCTACATTCCACACAAGCCAGTGGCTGGATTGTAGATTTTGGAGCCACTAAACATACAACATCCATTCAACATTTATTTTCCTCTTTCTCGTTCATGTCATCAGTTTCGCATGATTGGTGACCATCATCGTATTCCAATAATTGGGCTTGGACGCAATCCAATGTTTCATTCGTCTGATTATATCATAGTTGTCCTTGTGCCCAGCCTCCCTTTCAATTTCTTTTCTTAGATGCTGACAGTTTCTACATACTTTTAGTGGCAGCAATGTCTATATTTCAAATGCTGCCTCAGATGTTTATCCCACTACAGCACTGTGTCACACAAAATGTCTACAATCTTGGAGACTTTGGCCACAAACTTGGGAACATCATCCACAACCTCAATATCTCAAAAAGTTAAATCCATTGTTGCCCATCATGGGACTTGTTAGCAATCCTATCACAACCCTTTTGATCTAGAACATCCAATGAGGGACATCCTGAGGACACACATCAACTTTAGCTTTTAATCTGTTTATAGACTGCTTACTAATTTATGATGAGCTATAATCTTGTCAATTTTATACATCTGTAAAAATGTTTTGGTGTCATCGGTCAATTTGGCCTTTCATACATGAGAATGCAAATAAGGAGAATTTACCAATATACCATTATAACTATCAAAGCTTACCAAACCTTATTAAAACTTTGCTAAGTACCAAGATCATTCATTTTATTCACAATTAATTAGTGCAAACTTTACCATAATTAATCAGTAACTAACAAACTATTATTTCATGAAAAGCATACTTAATACTAATGGATTAAAGCTTAATGGCTAATGATATATGGGAATCAAAGTTTAATTATTTTGGTTTGCCAATAATAATACTTTGCAAGAGGTTACGCTGCATTAATGAATGGTTAGCTAAGTTAATTTGGATATTAATTATTCTTTGCATAAATAATAACATATTGACAGTGACTATTAAATCTTGCAATAAATGGATGGTAATTTGGTAAACTTCAAAATTTAAATGGCTTTTCAGTAAATTCCAATAACTATAAGTCGAAGCAAAACTTTTTCTTCTTCTTCTCAAACTCAAAAACTTTGAAACGCCCCTAAGTTTTTCTCCTAAATACCCTTGGTGAAATCCAGAATGAGGGAATTGGTTTATGAATCGACCATATAATTGCTCAAAATAGTTCACAGATTGGAGTTTAACCATAAAAACTCAGGCTAGTTTCGGAGGTTCCCTTTATTTGGTAGATTTCCCCCTCTAAGAAAACAGTCGTGAAAAGAAATGGAATCAGCACGTTCATATTAATTAACTAACCGATTGATTCCGGAGCAAATCCTCGAAATATTGGTGTCGATCGATTTGAATTCCTGCAGATATGCGCACCCGAGGATGAGGAGGACGACGAAGACGAGTGGTAAGAATAGGAGCAGCGAGACACAGTTTTCTTTTGTTTTGCAAGTGATTGGTCATGTCGAGAGGAGAGAATCGAAGAGTACATAGAAACCCTGATTTGCAGGCCATGGCTGTTGTGTGAGAAAGAAAGAAAGAAAGATATATTCATAGTATGAACCATGCGTGCATTCGCATTCGGGAATGTTTTTATCATTCGAGAATGGTAAACACCCTCGTGAAATATGGTAAATACCATACTTTTGTATTCATTATTTATTATAAGGTAAAAAACATTTTAACTTGTAGGGATCGGCAACGGTTCGGTTTAGGCTTAGCCGGTTTAGCCTGATCCAAGCCAAACCAGGTAAGCCTAAACCGTTTACGGGATCCCAAACCTAAGCCAAACCGAACCGAACCGGTTTGGTAAACGGCTTGGAAACCGATTTCCAAACCGGTTTGGAAACTTCCCTACCTCCCTCTCTCTCTCAGATGATCCACTATATACTATATACTATATACTATACATTGTACAAGCTCTCCCTCCCACTCTCTCTCTCACGTTTGTGGTCTCGACTCTCTCCCTCTCTCTCCCTCTCCCCCCTCTGTGTAGTCTCTCTCCTTGTCTGTGTTTCCCCTTGTCTATTCTCTCCACTCTCCCTCCCTCTCTCTCATTCTCTCTCTCCCCCCTCTCTAAAGTTTATCAACGGCTTAAACGGTTTGGCGAGGCTCAAGCCAAGCCGAGTCGAGCTCAAACCGTTAAGGCAAGTTCAAGCCTAAACCGAGCCGAGCTGCTAAGTCGCTTTAAGCCGGCTAAGCCAAACGGTTTAGGCTTGAGTCGAGCTGTTGCCAATCCCTAATTTTAAGGTAAGAAAGTTAAGGTATATAATATAAAAAAACATAAGAATGTTTTGATAACTTACACATTCTTTTACATTCGTATGAAAAGAATATTTGCCAATGCATTCGAGTATATTACATACTATGGATATATTAATGTCTTCTAATACCAAAATTGACCCATGAGACAATTGGCCCATAAAATAAAACAAAATGAGGTAGCGGTCATATGCCGCGTGGTGGGATCAATGCCCAAAAAGAGGATTACTTCGAGATAGGCTGCAAGGCAAATACCATTCACAAGTAGGTGGAATTAAGGAAGTTCAACCGCTCGGTAACAGTTTCTATCAAATCGTCCTAGAGGACAAGGTTCCCGCAGCAAACCTCATATCAATGTCCCCCTGCCAGGTCCAAAATACATTGTTGTTCATGCGTAAATGGATGTCACATGGTTTTAACCCAGAGAAGGCCGCGCAACAGGATGATTCCACGAAAAAGGTAACAATGTTGTTTCTTGACTTATCCTTGAAACATAACATGTTACTTCCTACTATTGGAAATTCTTTCAGTATGATATTGGAAGAGGAATTAACGTTAGCATACATGTTAAAGAAGCACCTACGCCCTCCCTATATACGCCTTTTGGTGCAGGACATCGACAAGCTTCCTTTCAAGATCCTCATTCCTGACAAAAACGGAATGTGTATTGAACAACGAATAAAAGGGATCGGCGCATCGGGGCAATGTTTTTGCATGCAAAAATTTTGGTCATCTAAAAAAGAACTACCCCATGAGAGTGACCCCTCAGGAGGAATAAGGGGTGTCTGGAAGAAAAAAAAACCCACTTTGATCATTAAAGATTCTGCCAAGGAGACCCTTGAAGGCCATGGCAGCATAGGACATCAAAAGTTTCACCCACCACGACCCAATAAGGATGTGAGGGAATGGCAAGTGGTGGGGAAAACCCATGTCTTACGCAAAACCTCCACAATCACACAATCCTCCATTGCCTCTGAATCCCAATCGTGTCGCCCTTTACATCATAGCCTTCCCAGACACAAGATACCTCTACGCAGGACCTTGAACCACACCCGCAAGGCGCCTTGAAATGGCTAGGTATATGGCACAAGACAGTGGACAAAATAAGGGTACATGTCTCAGTGGTACACAATAATGGAGCATTGATGACCTCAATCTCTTTTCCATTATTGCTTCTGGCACAGGAAGTCTGGTCCAAGTCCAAGATTAAAGATACGTTATGTAGCCAAGCAACATGTTTTGTAACAAGAATAAGAGATGAAGACCTCATGAACTAACTAAAGAAGCACTAGAATAACACTATCACGAACACACCAACTATGAACTAGGACGGAGCGTCGATGACGAGGCTACAATTGATAAGACTACAAACGTGGAACTAGAAGTGACGAGTCTAGGAACTCTAAAAGTTGTGAGTGATGAGACTATGAACTTAGGAAGCTATTGAGAGCATGAAGTCGGAGATGAAGAAGGAGACAATATGGAATGAAATGAGAATACTAGATTGATGTGTCAATGACTGGTGTTGAATCCCTTGAAAGGGACCAAGGAGTTTACAAGTATTTATACAAGTTCCAATATTGAATATATTTAGAATATACTTGAGAAATATCTCTAGAATATACCCGTCTAGAATATACCATACAATATTTCTCGAATATACTAACGACTAGAATATTCTGATTCTGAAATGTACTATATTCTAGACTATAGAATACTAAACTATTATACACAAAAATTGTATGCTCGTATCAAAATGGTTGAGCATGACATCTTGTTGATGTGAGGTTGTAGGTTTAATCCTCACCAACTATATATTTCATGTGACTGTGTCATGACATTATCCTCCCCTTTATGGCCGCCTTTTCAAAAGCATGGTGTAGGGGTGAGCGGGAAGTGGAGTACCGACGGGCGTGAGAAAACATGTGTTGTCCTCACCGGATACTAGGTGAGCGACCATGTGCAGTCCTCAGTGGTGTTAGTTATCTAAACGATCAAATATATGCACACACAAAAACCAACCATGCTTCTATTAGTGGCTATCACCAACACACATACAAGAAAGAGAGGATTAGGGTTGGGTTCAAAGAGCACTAAACAAAATCCTACCTTAGTAGGGATCAGCAACAGCTTGGCTCAAGCCTAAACCGTTTAGCTTAGCCGGCTTAGCGGCTCGGCTCGGCTCGGTTTAGGCTTGAACTTGCCTTAACGGTTTGAGCTCGGCTCGGCTCGGCTCGGTTTAGGCTTGAACTTGCCTTAACGGTTTGAGCTCGGCTCGGCTTGGCTTGAGCCTCACCAAACCGGCTCAAGCCGGCTAAACCGTTTAAGTCGTTTATAAACTTTAGAGAGAGGGGGAGAGAGAGAAAGAGAGAGAGGGAGGGAGACAATAGACAAGGGGAAAGAAAGAGAGTGAGGGAGTGAGGGAGAGTGAGGGAGACTAAACAGACGATGGGAGATTCAGTGAGTGAGTGAGTGAGGGAGACTAAACAGACGATGGGAGAGTGAGTGAGTGAGTGAGTGAGGGAGGGAGTGAGGGAGGGAGACAACAGATAAGGAGAGAGAGAGAGAAACTACATAGAGGGGAGATAGAGAGAGACTACACGAAGGGGGGAGAGAGAGAGTGGGAGGGAGAGCTTGTACAATGTATACTATATAGTATACAGTATATAGTATATACTTGATCATATGAGAGAGAGAGGGAGGGAGGTAGGGAGAGAGAGAGGTTTCCAAGCCGTTGAACAAACCGGTTTAGCCTAAACCGGTTTGTGAATTGGTTCGGCTCATGTTTGAGATCCCGTAAACGGTTTAGGCTTAGCCGGTTTGGCTTGGATCAGGACAAACCGGCTAAGCCTAAACCGAACCGTTGTTGATCCCTATGCCTTAGAATGAGAAACTAAGAGGGAGACAGAGCGCTACATCATAAGGGTTGCTCTACTTCGGTTATTTACAAATTGTGTGTTTTGAAGGCCATATTTTGTTGTAGTATTTGGTGTCCTTGAGCTATTGTGGTCAAACATGAATAGATGGTTTGGAAAATGGTGACAATATCAATGTTTACACCTCGAAATCCTAGTGGCACTACTCCTTGTCAGAGTGATAACCGTAGTGGTTCTTGATTTCATGTCGTGGTGTGTCATTATTTGATCTCCTCTCCTACCCCTCTCATTTTGTCATGTTTTGACTCATACCACTCAATTGAGAATCTAATCTACTTTATATAGACTAGCGTATTTTTCATTGTTTGCCCTTAAATGCAAACTATCCAAACAATGAATAAATAGGGGAATGGTTACTCATAGGTAAAGCCCAAATATTGATGAATGCAGATGCCTCATGGTCTAGAGAGTCAGAGGCATAAAAGATCCAGAAGGAGACTTACAAGTACTCCTTGAATGGAGCATGTCTATGGAGACACTAGAAGAAGAGATTGGAAGCACGATTAAGGACATTGTGTTAGCAAGAAGAACAAACTATTTTGTCAATAGAATGTCATAATAGGCATTGGGCAAAGACATAGAATCACTTCAACAACATTCACAAAGCTTAAGGAAATATATTAGTAGCTAAGAATGTACAAAGTTGTGTCACGATTCGTGGAGACGAGCGAGACTTGCTAATTATACTCGAATGTGTGACATGATGGTGGTTTTTACCCAACATTCCCACGACAAATGCACTATAAAAGGATTATGGATTTACTGGTTATGCCCATGGGATTAAAACAAATGAGGTACTTGGTGTTGGCAACAAAGGATCTTATAAACCAAGTGGACGGAAGAGCTCTAAGAAACAAGACTATGATATCCGTTTGCATATTCTTAGTAGAAGATATCATCAGTTGATGTGGTTTTGTGGGGAAGATTGAGGCAGATAGGAGGAGTTGGAAGTTAATGAAGCCAAGGAACTCTTATCATGACTAGGTGTCAACATTTCCCTTACCATTGCCCCATTTCTATTTACACATCCATTTACACATAATCACTATACACATGCACAAGTACATATACATGTAAAATTTTGCCGCAATTTTTGTTCAACAAAGAATCACACTACTACATTAGGTCTTCTAATTGTATACAGTTGAAGTTAAGAAATTTTATATTAGTTCTCAAAAGTTCTCAAAAGTTGGAACAAGGTACACATGAGGTCAATAACCTCCACCCATTACATGAGTGTATGAATTAGAGAAAATGAAAATTCCATCAAGATTTCTGACAAAGCTATCATTGAGTTTCGGTGTAGAATCTACTATCGATGGCCACATTGCCTCTTGTCCTCGGGCTTCTTCATGTATTCCCTTCAGAGGTCCTAGCAAGGTTCAAAGCCTTGGCCTTTATCATTCTAAGTGTTAAATCTTGTTACTCTAGCAAACGTCAATCATTGATTGAGTTTCATCTCCTCAATGTTGCATCTTCAACAAACACTTAACATATCATAAACTTGAATTCCAAAACTTTTCTCCCTCTGTACTCACCATGTCACAACAATGCCATCTTCCGTGGTTCTCGATGATCCCGCTTGACATTCACATGCACCTGTGTGTTTTCATGAAAATGGGATGGCCAATATCTTATTGCAAAAATTGACCCTTTGTCCTAGTCTTAAAATTTAAATATTTATTTCTATTGGATTGTGTAAGTGCCCTTTATAACATAGGGTCAAGTTACAAACGAATCTCAAACAACCAAAATTTAGTCACACTTTCATATTAGATTATTAATTTTTTGCAATTCCTCTATACACTTAAACAATTATGGTTGAATCCTCCTTACTCTTTTATCATCAAGGCAAGATTGCAATTTTCTTGTTTTATAGGTACAATTTTGAGATGTCTCAAAATAATATCCATCAAACACGTATTCAAGCTACAACTTCTACCCTTTCAAATCCTAACTTCCTAGAATTACGATATTCTAATGAGTTGGCATGTGTTTCCTACATCAATTTGATACTACTGCTAATATGTCCATACAATTATTCACTATATTATTGAATACTTATAATCCACACATTAGCACAATGACTTGAGTAGGGGTAGTTGTGGTATTATCCCAAAACAACATTCTCATAATATAGAAATAAACACTAATGTCTCCTAGGACCATGTACAAATGAAAAAAAGAATAATAAATGAAAGTAGCAATAAAAACTTTGTTAGTTATGTTTTCATATTTTAGCAAATAAATTGTTTGGAGTAAATACTCGATTTAAAAGGAGAGGATGAAATAGTTTCCAGGAGCTACGGAAATGGGAGCAAAGGTGCCACTCATCTTTTGGAAGTCATAAACTTTAGATGATCCTCGTAAGTCATTTCAGCATCACATAAACCAAGTATTGTGACGTAGTCCCCTTTCATTGAGAAACAAGTAAAAGCTCTTAGCTAATACAAACACCTCTATGATGCTATGAGAAGTGTCGAGGAAAACTTTATCCTCCTCCACCGAAACATTTGAGGAAATATCTGTAAAAGGGAACCCAATAAAATGCAATAATAAAACTTATCAACTAAGAACCTAGAACATTTGTTATTTCCTCACAATTTCCAACTTTTTCCATGCACAATAAGGGCACATTACTTAGCAAAGTATCCCAATATATGGAGAACCATGATTCTCATCATCATTGCACCAATATCATTACATTATTAAATAAAAGTGAAACCCAACTGGCAACAACAACATATGTCAATGCAAAAAGGAACATTGAATGTGGAACTTTAGGAGGCTTGTAATGGGGCATTTTGGGTCCCATCCAATAATCTATGAAGCACCTATAACTAGCTAATATGGATTGATCATTTAACTCATGAAGTCCTAAAGATCGAAAAACTCATTGTTTCTCCACTTGCCATCCAATTGACGTAGCGATGGCAGGCAGTGTGCATCCTCGTTTCTTGTTCATTATTTGAGTTGGACCGATTTTCCCTTTCAATCAAAGTACATACATTTTATTTGTTTTAGTTATTTGTACATTAATGAAAACATGTCGATGACATTCATCTACCATATGGAGTCACCAACCATAACATTAATCATATATTTCTGGAAAGAGTTTTGTTTGCATACGTGAAGCTTACCAAGAGGGGAGATCAATAATCTCATGGAAAGAATTTGTTCTTTAATTTTTAGAAAATAGAGAATCCTCATCATAGTTTTATCTATTCAAAGCACATAGTCTAGTTGATATTTGAGAACGAGATAGATGGAAAGTGTGACTTCTTGTATTAGATGTGAGCACTTCAAAATCCTCATTGCTTTGGGGGTCGTCATTAAATCGATGAAAATAATTTTGCTATATCTAATCATCAATATATTCTAGGAGTGCCTTTGTGGCAATCTATCTCGATGACAAATTGAGTTTCTCAAGGAACCAATAAGAACATGAAGTTAAACAATTCGGGTAATCCCAATGCAATTAAAGGATGATCATATTCTATGCTAACAAGTTCTCTTTCCATCACACAAAAGTTTAGTAACTAATCCATTGCATCTCCAAATATGGTGTTCATCTATACAGCAAGAGAAAAGCAAGATTGCTCTTTAGTGGGAGACCAAGGATGTCCACTAAATTTTAGACAATAAAAGGAATGGAAGATGATTTCACAATTGTGGCCCGACTCACTAGCACTTTGAAAAATGTTAGTAATGCAATTGGATATTATCAGCCACCCAAGTGTTTTTCGACATTGTATAATTGATGTATTTAAATATGTATGCCTCAATGGTTTCACGGTGATTTATCTTGAACTTCTCGACGAGCCATGAAGAGAATAAACTTATATCCCTAATGGAAAATGTATTATGTACGACCCAACAAATTTTCATTTATTTACATCAAGGAAATTTTCTAGATATGAAATATTTTCTAGATAGTGTACAGAGTGGGGGATACCAAGTACATAAATAAACAGATGTTTAATGTTGTGCAACTTGTCAAATCAAAACATCGAAACTTAACCAATGACTAGCCCAATATCACCAAGTCTCCAGATTGTAGGTAATCTTCTTTTTTTACAGAGCACAAGCTAGAAAAGTTCTGTAATTGTTGATGTAGCCTTTCTCAGAACACAAATGTAAATATATGAAACATATCCCTTACATCAAGGAATAATATCCAAAGTTCAAACTTCCAACATTTAAAAGGCAGTGTAAGTAAAGTGGTTTAACAATAATCACACTATGATCAATCAAATACACTCACTAGGTTTCCTTGTTTCTCTCTCAAATTCTGTACTTTCAAGATTACAAGGGGTGGTCTTGATATTACTCTTAATACGAGGGAAGGTGTATGCTCAATATTACAAAATCCATACCTTCATTGTGCCATCAGAACATTTTTTAAGGAAGTTGGTTCCATCAAACTTTGAGATTTGGGTTATTTGGTCCAATCATGATTTAGGGAAGGTGATAAATGCTCATATCCTTAAAATATCATAATTCATGGTAGAGTAATTCCTTCTGTAAGTTTGATCTTGTTGTGATCCAAAACCATTGTTTCCTAGGACAAACCATACACATGCATCACAATTATAACATGTTGGACAAAGGAGAAATACACTCAAGGAAATGAAAGGAGTTTCTTTTAATTATAATTGATTGTAAAAATATAAAATGGGGACATCACTTTCCGCATGCCTTGTAGAAAGCGGGCGATGGACCCTGCACAGACAGTTAAACAAACGCCTTCAGTTTCGAACGAATCGAGAACCCACCAAGGAACCATGCATAGAAAAACTAAGTTTAGCTACAATTTTAGTCATGGTTATCGATAAAGATGACGTCTATATAGATCGTATTGCAATGCAAATAGAACAAAGAGCCTAGTATAATTTAGTCAAGCTGAAATCTCAGTGTTCTACATCCACATATATACTTGCATGCACATGCTTAAGGAATGGTACATGATAAAGAATTGATATGTTTCAAGTAGATTCAAGAGCAACATATCCAAATCTCCACAGATGTCAACTATCTATGTACAAGGTGATGCATATGAGTAGGAGGTGAGAATTGTAGTGGGTAAAAAAGCACTCATACTTCGAAGAAGGCAATGAATGAAATGAACGAACGAAAGAAAGAAAGAAAGATAGAAGAGCACATAAATGGGAGGTGCGAAGGACGACTCATCATTTAAAGAGTTCAACACAAGAAAGTGGCGAAGCTGTCATGCAAGAAATGATAGGAGATATTGACAAAATATCACAAAATTGAAAGGAGGTTTCACGATTGTGTTTCGATACCCCCTCAACCACATGGAAAGAGTCGATGATTGCGAGGATCAATGGTCGATGATTGAAGACACAACTGAGAAGATTGTAGGACGTGTGGACATGTTGTAGAACCTCATGTGTTTGCTACATATGTGTGTTAGCGTTTTATGGATGTGGGTGGACAAATGGGTGGATGGACACACACACACACACATAAAGAAAGGGAGAGAGAGCACTACCCATGTAGTTAGTGGGTCACCATACTCTATTGTGACACCCACTGTAAGTATGTAGTGTTTTTCACACACATTTATTGATATAATTGTGAGTTCTCTCTCTCTCTCTCTCACACACACGCACGCACACACACACACACACACACACACACACACACACACACACACACACACACACAACTCTATCCACCCATTTTGTAAATCCACTAATTTGTCCACCTACCCATGCATTTGTCCGCGTACCCACCCATTCGTGCGCCCACCCACACTCATGTGTCCACCTACCCTTCCATTTGTCCACGTACCCACCCAACACCCATTTTGTCCGTCCGTCAATCCATCCACCCTCCATTTGTCAGTGTACCCCATTCACTTGCCCAGGCACCCACCGTCCATTTTGTCTGTCTGTTTGTCCACCCATCCAGCCGCCCACCCGTCCAATTCATTCGTCAACCCGCGCCCACCTATTTCATCCATACCCATTCGTATTGTGAGTTCGCATGCATGCATGCCCGCCCATTTGGTCATCAGCTCGTACGTGTTGTGGGGCCCACCCAAATCTAGTCCATCCATCCATCCACCCAAACAACACACAACAACTGTCAACCACCAACACACAACAACAAACAAAATAACAAACAAATATCATCATGATGGTATGTATATGCATTGATTGATTACTCCTCCTTCTGGGCATTGATTCATGCCTTTGATTTCTTCTTTCTTCTTTCTTCTTCTTCATCCAAACACACACACACACACATTTGTATATACTATATATTACTTATAAGTTCTACATGTATGTGTTCATGTGTATTTTTACTGTCTCTCTCTCTCTCTCTCTCTCTCATTCATTGGCATGCACTCACTCCATAACTCAACATAAACATAACCTTCAATCAATTCCTCTGTTCTCCATAACTCAACAGAAACAGAAACAGAGCAGAAACAGAGCAGAAACAGAGCTATGGCTTCTTCTTCTTCTCTGACTTTGCTTCTTCGTGCCTTCGTCTCATTCTCCATCGCCATCGCCATCTCCTCCTCCTCCTTCCTCCTCACCCCTTCCCTCGCTCAGCCCCTCGTCCCTGCGCTCTACATCTTCGGAGACTCCTCTGTGGACGTCGGCAACAACAACTACCTCAACACTATCCTCAAGGCCGATTTCTATCCCTACGGTAGAGATTTCGACACCCGGCAGCCCACTGGCAGGTTCTGCGATGGCCGAATCGCTCTTGATTACACTGGTAAAAACAAAACCCCCCCCCAACAAATCTCTATCCCTCTCTCTCTCTCTCACTCCATTTTCTTCATTCGATCTCCATTCTAGTTTTGCTTATCTGTTTTGATTTCTTCCCTGATACGATTTCCCTCCTAAACTTACATTAGCGCCATTGTATGATTGCTTTTACTAAAGCACTGATTTTGTTATGGTGCTCGACTGAAAATGCCAATTTTTTTTTTTCTGTTTTTCGATCTCCATTCTAGTTTTTGCTTATCTGTTTTGATTTCTTCACTGATACGATTTCCCTCCTAAACTTGCATTAGCGCCATTGTATGATTGCTTTTACTAAAGCACTGATTTTGTTATGGTGCTCGACTGAAAATGGCAATTTTTTTTTTCTTTTTTTTTCTGGTAATGCTCATGATGAAGCTGCGCTTCTTGGGTTTGAGAGCTTCCCACTGCCATATCTGCAGTCCCGAAACTCAGGAGTTAACCTCACCCTGGGAGCTAACTTCGGCTCAGGAGGCTCTGGCTTCTATGACAGCACTGCCCAACACTTTGTAAGTATATCTGTGGGTGGGTTTTCTGAGCATACGCATGCAATGCATGTGTGTAGATTCTCATTCACTATAGTGGTATATGGATATGTTTTTCCCCCATGAAAAGAATCCATCTGCATAATTAGTTATCTATCTAAGTTTATCTCTCATAATTAGTCCTGAAATTAATCGTTCCTTCTAATGAATCAGTGCTCTGATTAATTGGTTTATTTTCCGATTGAAGGATGCAATTAACCCTCTAATGGCTTCTCTAACAAATCCAGTGCGCCGATTACGCAGTCCTCTTAACTGTGTATCTTTTTAATCAAAGCTTCGATTAATGGATCCTCTAATTGATGATGTGCTGTATGTAATATGCTAGTTGATGCATGTATTTATTTGCTGGATTAGTACATATGATGACTGCACAAACTCGAATTAGTCAAGTCATTTGAAATTCATACTCTGTTGCTCTTAAAATGCTACAATTACAAGCAATTTAATGTAAAATTTCACATTAATGATTGCACGATTGTGTATAGAATGTGATCACGATGAACCAGCAATTGGATCTATTCAGCGAGTACAAGGAGAAGCTGCTTGGAATTGTTGGGCCAGAGAATGCATCAAGCATCATCAATGGCTCACTCTATGTTGTTAGCGCGGGGAATAGCGACTTCTTGCAGAACTATTTCATCAATCCTCGCCTCAAGAAGCTGTATACCGTCTCGCAATTCAGCCAAATTGTGTTGGAGCTCCAGACCAAATTCATTCAGGTTTGATTTGCCCAAAAATGTATTATAATTGTTGGACCTTTCCATTAATGTGTCAGGGGATTGATAATTGGATCAATTGATCGAGGAGAAATCAATCGTTGCTTTCTTCTTTCATTCTCTTGAACGAAATCATCCTCCCTTCTTGTTAATGAGACCTATAACACATCGAAATGGGCCCGATTTTTTGTTTTTTTGTAGAATCTCTACCACCATGGTGCAAGAAGGATAGGTGTGGTGTCCCTCCCCCCGTTCGGGTGCGTACCATTGGAGCTCACCGTCTCCCGGAGCTCATCTGGTTGTGTCGAGAGCCTAAACAAGGTTGCGAGCAACTACAATGTAGCCCTCAACGAAACAGTTGGCCGCCTCGGGGCCTCACTCCCGGGCCTCAAAATCGCCTACTTTGATGTCTACACAGGTCTCCTTGACCTCATAAACAACCCTGCTGCAAATGGTAACTCATCCATCATCATTCCTTCTTTTCGTGTTCTTCATTTTCGGCATTGATTTTCCAAACAGAGTGCATTAAATGTTAGGCACTGTTTGGTGATCCATTTAGGGTTGTCACACATTTTAATGTGCCATTAATGCTCATTATATATATTGTGCTTACCATGTGATTGATTATTGGGCATAGCAAACATTTATGCACCTGTTGGTGCCTCATTTATTGTAACATTGTATCCACCTATTGGTTCTTATTGCATATTGTGCCTGCATTGATGTAACTACCCTCCTAACATTTATCCACCCATAGGGGCTTATTCATTGCCTTTTCTTTTATCCTCCATTCTGCCAGGATGTGCCCATTTATTGTCATTTATGTATAATCCTAGGTCTATATAAGACACCTGGTAGACCGTAAGTCTATATGGCAATCTTTTTGACCTATTGAACTCTTTAAGGGTTTGTATGTATGTATGTATGTATGTATGTATGTATGTATGTATGTATGTATATATTATAGTATGCTCACAATAACAGATTGCATGTTTTATGAATGAGTGAACATATATCGATCCATAACTTTGTTTGTTGTATATGTCAGAAACAAACATATATCTATATATATGGATCGATAACTTTGTTTGTTGTATATGTCAGAAACATACACGCATATCAATCGATTGATAACCTTGTTTGTTTATGTCAGAAACAAACATGTATCAATCGATAATCTTGTTTTTTATATACATCGGAACTGAATATATATTTATCGATAACCTTTTTTTTGTTGCATATGTAGGATTCACCGAGACGAGGAGAGGATGTTGCGGAACTGGCGCAGTTGAGACCGCGATTCTTTGCAACAGGCTTAGCATTGGGACTTGCACGAACGCGACCCAGTATGTCTTCTTTGATAGTGTTCACCCTTCTCAAGCTGCAAATGCCATCTTGGCCACTGGTCTCCTTGAGGCTGGAATTAGTCTTGTAACATAAAAAAGAACAAAGAGTTAAATTTTTTTCTTTTTCTCCTTGGATTTTTGTTGTCTTCTTTTACTGTATGAATCCAATATAAACTCCTATATTATTCTTTCAAAAAGCCATGGATTTTATTTGTTGCATCACACTTATTAGTGTTAAAGAAAGAGAGGAACAGTTGTTGTTACTCTCTTGAATACTATACTGAGTGTGTTTGTTGTGTCCAAAGTGAAAGATTATGATGCATAGAGATAGGTATGCCTACATGCATGTGTGCGTGTTCACATTCAATGATTCTTTGGTGGTGGTTAATAGTAAAAGGAGTCAACATGTCAGTGTCTCTATACCCTCGTGGTAATGGGGATTCGGAAGTAAGTCCTAAGGTGAGGTGTGCATTAGCTAGTTGTATGTGACATTGACATACATGACATGGTTGTGTAGTAAAGGCCCACACTCTTGTCACGCAGGGTCAATGGATTTAAAATCTTTTCCTTCTGTCATCTTGACGTGCGATGTATAATTCCATAAAGAGGGAAGTTGTGCGAAGCTTATCGTAAATGCCCCTTGAATTTAATGCGAAGCTCGTACGAGTTAGGTGCCGATGCACTTTTTTTTCCAAACGCAGCAAAGCTGACTTAAAACTATTTCGCAATAGTGCTTTGCGGCCTTTTCATTTTCATTTTCACTTTTACTGTGTATATTAAAAACTTGTTTGTTTGCATAAAGATGGTTTCTAAAGGTATGCCGAAATTCGGACTTGCTCCTTGTCTTGTGAAGAGCGTGGGCTATTTTGATAGCCAATTAATGGTGTGATGTAAGTATATATTATGTTCATTGCCATTCATTCCCTTGGGTGGTGAGTCTCGACTGTAGAGAAATGTTCGCACAAATTTCAATGAAACAAACATATGTAACCATTTATTTTGGCCTTTTCATAGATGAGGCTTTCATACATAATACATAGATTGTGCTTTCAAAAATATATTGATGGACCATGTCGTGCACATTTCTGACACAACAGTGTAAGAATATAGAAATATGGTAATTGTTGGGAAAATTAAAGTCATCTTGTTTTAGACCTTAGTAAGCTAGAGTGCCACGTTTTTTAAGAATTATTATCTCTTGTGGAGCATGAATGTCCATCTTGGGAAGATAGAAATGACGCGGTGAATGTTGGGAAAATTAAAGTCATCTTGTTTCAAACCTTAGTAACCTAGAGTGCCATATTTTTTGAGAACTACTATCTCTTGAGGAGCACAAGCATCCATTTGGGCACTAGAGTGACACCGCATGCAAATATAGTTTTAAAACTTGTGAACCAAGTTGCAACTTTATTACCATGCCTATAACCTCGTATGAATTAGAAAATTGGGGATCAAGGCTCTAATATACATATATACAACCGTTTCTTGAATAAAACAACACTAAATAAGAGGAATGCAATGGATGGGGTCACATGTTAAAATCACTCACCATGTGGACATCATGTGTCATCAATACTCAACTATAACCTGCTCGTTGGTGGACACATCTATTTATTCAAAGTGGACAATAACAAGTGGTTTTGATGAGCTCAATTTTGGTGAGAAAAAAGGCAAAGACAATGTTTGTCCACTATTTTAATCAAAATTCTTGTATGGAAACACCATTATGGACAATCCAAAGATAGAAGCCACTTCCAAACAAGCTTCGATAATCACAATGGCTAGTTCTTTGTTGTCGAATAATATATTGATTGTTGAGAAAGCTTCAAAAAAACCAAGGGCAAGTGAAGCCAATATGGAAGAGCATGGAGTAGACATGGTGCCTAAACAACCATACACACAAATCTTGACCAAAGGTGAGGAAGAGACAAGAGAACAATGTTGGAATGCACTTCATGAAGTTGATAACCAAGCAACCCAGGACATTCTACTTGACAATGATATTTGGCTGACACAAAGTTGAAGGATATTGTAGAGGTGGAGAACCATAAAAGAACACCCTCAAAGCCTTCGGAATATTTTATGATGGAGGTATAATTTGTTTCTTCACATGGAAAATACCATTGGTAGATTGGGTTTACTAGAGGATTAATGCAATAATGGGGGACATATAGTGTTGAAGATGTATACAAGGTCTCGGAAAGTTTTGTTTAAAGTTACATTTAGAGCAAAAGAACAACAAGACATACTTTTGTCTCACTTTCTTGTTTTCTTTAATAATATTTGGTTTACATTGCCCCTTGGAAGTCAATGCCCGAATTTCAAGCATTTTTGAAGTAAAAGTGCCTAATTTACGTTGAGATGTGTTGTAAAATTTTATTTCTATATTAGAGCATGTGTTAATAATTAGGTACTTGACTAAGGGTTAACTAGTATCAAATTATGTGAGTAGTTAATCACGTATGTGGTTAAGCAATGGAAGACTATGTGATATATGTGTGTGTATGTGGATGCACGTGTGAAAGAGGAAGTTACACTTAGGAACACTATGGGGGATGATTAACAAGAGTATAGCTTAAAGACCTTTCTCTATATTAATAAGCATCATCAAGTTACAAAAATGCCCACAATGAAGGTATATATACATCTCATGTGCAAGAGTGCACGTGTGAGGAGAATATAGGTACAAGGATATAAGTCCTATATTAAATGAACTTGAGAGTGGAGGATCTAGAATGTATCCCACTTAAGTACAAGTGCAAAATCCTATTTAAGGGCTTAAAGTCAACACACTAACTAGATTCTACTTATGTAAATATTAAGTTATATAATTGACAAAATAACTAAACCTAGTTGAGCTTGATATCTCAACACGCCCCTTCAAGCTCAAGTGTGTTGACTCCGACGTCTTGTTCGGCTTCCGGTTCCGGCTCGCTTTTGGCTTCTGACTCGTGTCGACTCCTGTCCCACTTTAAGCTTTCAGCATTTCCAGTCGGTAGTTTTGGTTCCTCCCCCTCAAGCCGGTGACGAAGGCTTGTAGTGTTGAGTGGTCGAAGGCTGAGTGCTAATGAAAACTGTTGAAGCTTGTCTGCTCCTAAGGCCTTGGTGAAGATATCGGCCGTCTGTAGGTCAATGCTGATGTGGAGAATATCAATATCTGCATCAATGATGTGCTCTCGAACATAGTGTTAGTGTACCTCTACGTGTTTTGTTCGTGCATTAAATATCGGATTTCGGGCTAGCTGAATGTTGCTTTGATTGTCGTAGAAGATACATATAAGTTCGACGACCGATTCATTAAAGTCCTTTACATGTAGTCACTTCAACCAAATGGCTTCGTAGGTGGCTAAGGTTGTGCCCCTGTATTCGGCTTCAAGGCTCGATAGAACAACTGTATGTTGCTTCTTGCTACTCCATGAGATTTCTCCGCTTTTGAGTGAGAAGACGAAGCTAGAAGTTGCCCGTCGATTGGATACACTGCCAACCCAATATGCATCTGTGCATACTTCTAGATGAATAATTGCTCACTCCTTGTCGAAGTTCCCTAATCCATGCTCCTACTAACATATCGTAAGATTTGCTTAGCACAATGCAAATATGTGTCTCATGGTGTTTACATAAATAGGCTAAGTAGGCCGACCGGATAGCTCAGGTTGGGTCAGGTGATAGTTAGGTAGATGAGACTCCCGATGATTTGCCAATATTGAGTCGGCTCACATGGTGTGCTAGAGTTCAATTTGGGGTCGATGGGAGTCAAGATTGGCTTGTGGTCCATCATGCCGAACTTGAATAGAAGATTCTATATGTGGTGGCATTAGGAGAGCATGATGCCGGTGCCGGTTCGAATGACCTTGATTCCTAGGAAGTAATGAAGTTCGTGTCGAATATGAGTGTATAATGGTCGTATTCACACTGTCCCTTTGGATAGCCCAAGTTTGGGCTATTTCTGTAAATAGCATAAAGGGCAGTTGCCCTAGGATAGTCACTATATAAAGTGACTTTGTAACCTTTAGTGGTGGTTGGTTGTCATTTGTAACTGTTGCTATTAAGAAATAAAATGTTTCTTTGTGCCTACCTGTGTGTGTGTGTGTGTGTATCTTGTATATTCTCATACACAGGTCCTTCAACATCACAGATGTTGTTTGTTCTTCCGCATTGACGACCTTGTCCCCAACATTTGGTATCAGAGCGTCGAAGGTTCTTCAACCCGTTGCTGGCCGTCATAATACACCACACAACACTCTGTTTCTGTTTTTTTTCTTGAAGAACAGAGAAGAGAGAAGACAAACAAGAAGTCTGCATCTCACTGTGTTAAATCACTAATTGGAGTACGCTAGCCGGCTGTACTCTGTTCCCGTTACTGTAACCACTTGAGACCAGTCTTCAGGCAACAACCAAATTCGTGCTTTATTCGGCTAATCGACATTCGGGAGGATTAGTTGGATCCGTCCCTCTCATCGCTATAGTCATCTGAAGCAAAATCAGATGGCATCAACATCCGGCTCATCGGAGATGAGTCTAAGGAGGTTCGACGGTTCGAACTTCAACTTCTAGAAGGAACAAATGCAGGACTATCTCATAGTCAAGGGTCAGATAGACCCGATTGAGAATGAAAATCCTCTAGAAGCATACAAGGCAAACGAGTGGCTAAAGTTGGAAAGAATCGTCCGAGCCACGATTCGGATGCACTTGTCGGAGTCAGTGTACTTCACAATGCAATCATGCTCGACAACTTTTGAACTTTGGAAAACACTGTCGGAAACTTATGAAAAGAAGGTCGCTGCAACTAAGATGTATCTGATCCGACACCTCTACAACTTGCAGATGAAAGAATCCGATTCGGTTCAGGCACACCTCAATGAGTACGAAAGCCTAAGCTCCGAAATATCGTCTCAGGGGACGACAATAGAGGATGAACTCAGAGCAATGATACTCATGAGTAGTCTCCCCTCCTCTTGGGAAACTTTCATCACAACCGTGTGCAATGCTTCAACAACTGCCATTAAGTACTCCGAAATCACGAGTGCAATCTTGACTGAAGCAACTCGGAAAAAGTCTTTCGCCAAAGACTCGGCAGATGAAGCTTATGTAGTACAAGGTTTGACCGACTGATCGAACAACCGGGGAAGAAGTTCTTCTCGACCGCCGAACAATCAACGAAGCTGGAGCAAGTCCCGGGACAACCAAATCTGCAACTACTGCAAGAAACCGGGACACATCAAAGCCGACTGTCGGGCACTCAAAGCTAAAACCGACAAAGCTTAGAGAGCGGATCAGAAGAGTAACAGGCATGAGGAGGTCAACTACGTCGGCTCTTCAGCCGAAATATTGACGACCGACTTGAACATACTGTCCATAGAGAACCCAGTCGAATCAGAAGTTCTACTTACGACTGAGGAATTGAGCACATGGCTCCTGGACTCGGGCGCATCGTATCATGTGACACCTCACCGATCTCGGTTTCGACAATACTCGGACCGGCACTCCGACTCAGTTTGAGTCGGGAACTCGCAACACTGTGCCATAATTAGAATTGGCACCGTAGAGCTCAACCTTCTAGGTGGCTCTACACTTGTACTACACAATGTCTAACACGTTCCTGAGCATTCAAGACCCTTGATCTCAGTCAGACAACTTGACGAAGTCGGCATCCGTGCCAGGTTCTCATCAAGAGGGCGGACACTCCACAAAGGGAACCTCTTGCTTGCTCGAGGACCAAAGGTACACTCTTTGTACCCTTTATATGTCACACTCAAAGAGGGTGACTTATTTTTGGTTGATATCCCCGTGTCATCATTATGGCACGGACGACTTGGACACCTCAGCAAGGCCGCCATAACGCACCTATCCAGAGCCGATTACATCCCCGAGCTCTCCTTCTCGGATCACCAATTCTGTGAGCATTGCCAGTATGGCAAACAGGTAGCCGCATCACATCCGACATCAGCACCAAGAGAATCGAGTCCCCTCGATTTGGTCCACTCGGACGTCTGTGGCCCGATGCCACATCTGTCTCTCGGTGGTGCTTCGTACTTTGTCAGTTTTATTGACGACTCGACTCAAAAGGTGTGGGCTTATCCCATTAGAACCAAGGATTGGGTGTTCTCGATCTTCTCCGAATGGCTTGCAATGGTCGAAAACAAGACCGGTTGGAAACCAAAATTTCTTCGAACTGATAATGGAGGAGAATTCAAGTTTGACTAATTCGTCAAATTTTGCCAGGAACGCAGCATTCGACGTGAATATACAAAACCCTATAGTCCAGAGCAGAATGGAATTGCTGAACGCATGAATCAGACGATTCAAGAATGCATAGTATCCATGCTCCAACACTCCGAACTCTTGGATGGCTTCTGGGCGGAGGCTCTACTTACGATGTACACATAATAAATATGTCGCCAAGTAGACCTCTAGGACTTAAAATACCTCAGGAAACGTGGACCGACAGTAAGCCGAATTATGATAAGCTGAGGATCTTCGACTGTGAGGTGTATGTCCTCATACCGAAAGACGACCGCCAGAAACTCGAACCAAGATCAAGGAAATGCGTTTTCCTTGGATATGGACCTGATGGCGAGATTGGATACCGACTCTAGGACCCCGAGCATAGACAAATCGTTTGAAGTTCAGATGTCGTGTTCAACGAGTCGGCTATGCATAAAACGACCGAAAGGCCTATTGAAGTCCGAAGGGTAATATTTTCTGAAGTGCCAACCCTTCATGAAGGCCCAACCCACAACACGAGATCGGTTTCACGGATAACCGACACCTCCCGTCCTGAATCCACCGATTCAGCACAACTGAATGGCTCGGCTTCCGACCATCCGACACCTATACCCGGTGCGACTAGTCCAGTCATACCTTGAAGATTTGAGAGACTATCGCAAACTCCGGAAAGGTACTCTCCCGGAATTTTCTTTACCGACGCCGGCAAACCGACCTCTTATGAAGAAGCATCGGCATCTGCCGACTCAGCCACCTGGCATCTAGCGATGGAGTCGGAAATGCACTTCATTTGCGCAAACAAAACTTGGCACTTGGTCGAATTACCGAAGAATCGAGGTGCTCTTCCGTGTAAGTGGGTCTATTGACTAAAAGAGACGTCCGACTCGACCAACCTAAAGTACAAGGCCAAATTAGTTGCGAAGGGATTTCGACAAGAATATGGCATCGACTTCAACGAAATCTTTTCACCAGTGGTGAAAATGACAACCCTTCGTTTCATGCTCGGTGTCGTGGCCACCGACAACTTGGAGCTGATTCAGCTAGATGTAAAAATGACATTCCTCCATGACTTTGTAACCTTTAGTGGTGGTTGGTTGTCATTTGTAATTGTTGCTATTAAGAAATAAAACATTTCTTTGTGCCTATCTCTCTCTCTCTCTCTCTCTCCCTCTGTGTATCCTATATATTCTCATACACAGGTCCTTCAACATCACAGATGTTGTTTGTTCTTCCGCACTGATGACCTTGTCCCCAACATTTCGTTCATGTCTTTCATCTTGAACTTCCTAGGTGTTCACCATTGATCACTAAGTTGTCAACATATACGATAATGAAGATCTGACCACTTGAGTTGCTTTGGATAAACAAGGAGTTGTCAGACTTCAACATTTAAAAGCCAATTTGGTGTAGAAACTACGTTATCTTTGAATGCCAAGCCCATGGCGCTTGCTTGAGGTCGTAGAGGGGCTTCTTGAGTTGGCATACGTCATTCGGATGTGAAGTCGGGTGGTTGTACCCATGTAGACTTCCTCCTCTAGTTCGTCTTGGAGAAATGCATTCTTGACATCCATTTGATGGAGATGCCACCATTTTGTTGCCACGAGTGCAAGTGTTGGAGTTGAGACCGTCAGTTCTGAAATTATATCAGTAGTATATGATGAAGACTATCAAGTTATGATAGCAGTAGACTATTGTTGAGATATGGACCGTGTACAAAGAATCAAGAGTGATTTTGTGTAGCGGAAGAGATGTATAAGGTGTACAGTTGTGTGTGTGAGTGAGTGAGAGAGAGAGAGAGAGAGAGAGAGAGAGAGAGAGAGAGAGAGAGAGAGAGAGAGAGAGAGACGTATACAGAAAACAAGGAAAAAAAACTATATTAATGAGAGTAAGAGTACAAGAATGAACCAACAATTTACAAGTAAGAGGAGATGTGTTTATATAGTCACCTTCTCTCTATATTCTCTTTCTACAAGCACCACTTACTAAAGAGAGATGGAGAATTAATTACACTAGATATGTGTCATAGCATCTTATAGTTCTATGACACACTAGTTACTATACTAGGAGGTGGTGTGTTCACACACTAAGGTGTGTTCCCACACTAGAGAAGTTGAGTTTGATTCTCAACACGCCCCTTCAAACACAACCTCGGTCACCAAATAGTTGGTTCGGGGTTCAGACTAGTCATCGGATT